>NC_043711.1:35286997-35331221 GCF_006229205.1 Suricata suricatta
GACATTTAGGCTCTTTCCATGATTTGTCAATTGTTCAAAGTGCCGCTATAAACTTTGGGGTACATGTGCCCCTATGCATCAGCATTCCTGTATCCCTTGGGTAAATCCCTAGCAGTGCTATTGCTGGGTCATAGGGGAGTTCTATTATTAACTTTTTGAGGAACCTCCACACTGTTGGAAACCTGTTTTAAAAAGCTAATCCTGGGGCGCCTGGGTGGCTCAGTCGGTTAAGCCTCCGATTCGGCTCAGGTCAGAT
Organism: Suricata suricatta; assembly: GCF_006229205.1. Taxonomy (NCBI): domain Eukaryota; kingdom Metazoa; phylum Chordata; class Mammalia; order Carnivora; family Herpestidae; genus Suricata; species Suricata suricatta. The sequence continues at coordinate 35,287,254 of NC_043711.1, forward strand.
CTCACGTTCGTGGGTTCGAGCCCCGCGTCGGGCTCTGTGCTGACAGCTAGCTCAGAGCCTGGAGCCTGCTTCCAGTTCTGTGTCTCCCCTCTCTGCTCCTCCCCCTCTCATGCTCTGTCTCTCTCTGTATCAAAAATAAATAAAACATTAAAAAAAAAAAGGCTAATCCTGGGGTGCCTGGGTGGCTCAGTCAGTTAAGTCTCCGACGTCAGCTCAGGTCAGATCTCACGTTCCTGGGTTCGAGCCCCGTGTCAGGCTCTGTGCTGACAGTTAGCTCAGAGCCTGGAGCCTGGAGCCTGCTTCCGGTTCTGTCTCCTTCTCTCTCTGCCTCTCCCCCTCTTGTGCTCTGTCTCTCTCTGTCTCAAAAATAAATAAAAGATTAAAAAAAATATTTTTTAAAGCTAATCCTGGGGGCTCCTGGGTGTCTCAGTCGATTAAGGAATTAACTCTTGGTTTCAGCTCAGGTCATGATCTCAACAGTTCGGAAGATTGAGCCCCACATCGGGCTCTGCACTGACAGTGTAGAGCCTGCTTGGGTTTCTCCCTCCTTCTCTCTCTCTGCCCCTCCCCCATTCACAAGCTCTCCTTCACTCTCTCCAAATAAGTCAGTTAAGCTACTCGCCTTTACTAAGGTCATGATCCCATGGTTCGTGAGTTCAAACCCCACAGCAGGCTCTGTGCTATGAGTGCAGAGCCTGCTTGGAGTTCTCTCTGTCTCCCTCTCTGCCCCTCCTGCACACTTTCTCTCTCTCTCAGAATAAATAAACTTTTAAAAATAAATAAACAAAATTAATTAAGGGCCACCTGGGTGGCTCAGTTGGTTAAGCGTCCAGCTTCGGCTCAGGTCATGATCTCACGGTTCGTTCGCGGGTTCAAGCCCCATGTCGGGCTCTGTGCTGACAGCTAGCTCAGAGCCTGGAGCCTATTTCGGATTCTGTGTCTCCCTCTCTCTCTGACCCTCCCCTGCTCGTGCTGTCTCTCTGTCTCTCAAAAATAAAACAAAAAACATTAAAAAATGTTTTTAATTAATTTTTAAAAAGCTAATTCTGACTGTATGATTACATATAATTTCAGAGAAGGGGAAGTATGGAGGAACCAACTTCATGATGGTTAAACTGGAAGCTCTTCAGGATGTACTGAAAAGAACAGGTAGTCACAGTGAGGAGTATAAGACACATTGCCCAATAAGAGCCAAAATGTAAAGACCTCTCATCCCCCACTCCTCACTTCTTGTCCCCATGCCCTTTACTTCCAATTTTGATTCTGTGCTCTGTCAAGGCTCTTAATCATCAGGCTCAAAAAGCATACACCAAGCCTTGCTGAATATTGAAGGATCAATGAGGCTGCATACTGAAATGAGATTACAGTTCCTGACCATGAGAAAATTAAATCATTTAATTCAAACTGTTACCAAATGTGCACTGTTCTAGGTGAGTAGCAGTGAAAAAATGTATTTGCTTTTATAAAGTTTCCTTCTGCTGAAGGAGGTAACATGCAAGTAAATACATAACAAAATCTCATATACTGAAGAGCTCTATGAAGAAAGTAAAACAAAGTATATGGTGGGGTTGACAATGGTGGAAGAGGTCCATTGAAGTGGATAATCAGGTACGACCTCCTCAGGGAGGTGATAATGAGCTGAAATTTAAAGCATAAGAAAAACCTAGCTATGCAATGACACGGGGAAAAAGCATTTCCATAAACAGTAAGGGCAAAAGCTCTAGGGCAAGGATGTATGAATGTGTTAAGTACAAAATATTCTTTGTATAGAAAAATGAGGCTACCATTATTTCTGAGAAATTATATAAACGTTGATAGTGAATGGGTCTGAAGTCATTACCAGTTGAATGATGGAATAAGCTGGTTAACTTGGTACCTGAGGGATAAGCAGCCAGTCTTAAGGAGATCTAAGGAAAAACATTCCTGGTATAAGAATCAGGAGTATTAAAGCTCCAGGGTGGGAATGAGTTGGGTGTGTTCAAGAACACAGAGCAGGGGCACTTGGATGGCTGTCAGTTAAGTGTCCCCCTTCACCTCAGGTCATGATCTCAAGGTTTGTGGGTTTGAGCCCTGTGTCAGGCTGGGTCCTGACAGCTCAGAGCTTGGAGCCTGCTTCAGATTCTATGTCTCCCTCTCTCTCTCTGCCCCTCCCACCGCATGCACTATGTTTCTCGCTGTCCCTCAAAAATAAATAAACGTTAAAAAAAAAATTTTTTTTAAAACACAAAGCAGGTTAGAATAGTGGGAGTAGAAGAAGCAATAAGGAGTGTGTAAGAATAGAATTCTTAAATGGCATTACCAGGACATCAGTAAATACAAGGAAATAAACACAGAAGAGACACAGATTTTAAAAAAGATGACAAAGCCTTTTTTCTAGTGAACTGAGTAATGAACTTCAAACAAAATTCTGGAAGTATACATTTAAAAAAAATGTTTTTAATGTGTTTTATTTATTTTGGAGAGACAGAGAGAGACAGTGCAAGCAGGGGAGGGGCAGGGAAAGAGGGAGATACAGAATCTGAAGCAGGCTCCAGGCTCTGAGCTAGCTGTCAGCACAGAGCCTGATGCGGGGCTCGAACCCACAAACCATGAGCCGAAGACGGACACTTAACCGACTGAGCCACTCAGGCAATCCTGGAAGGATGGAATTTGAGTACCTACATTAGGAAATATTGATCACTAGACTGAATATTAAGATTGTTCACTGAGTTATTAAGTCATGTTGTACTCAGTTACTATTACGAGTAACTCGGTAAGCTAGGGAAACATGAAAGAATATCCAGGATTCAGCAGAAAAGCTAAAAAGGTCTTTCATGACATTCTTGTGAGTAAAACCAGGAAATAAGTACTCAAGAAAGCCTGATCAAAGACCGAGATAAACCTCATAGGGCCGAACCAGAAGTATGACTCAACTACTTGAGTATGTCTGTTCTCAGCGACTTGAGTCATGTTTAAAAAAAAATTTTTTTTTTTTTTACATTTACATCCAAATCAGTTAGCATATAGCACAATAATGACTTCAGGAGTAGATTGCAGTGAATTGTCCCCTATGTCTAACACCCAGTGCCCACCCAACAAATGTCTTCCTTAATGCCCGTTATCCCCTCAGCCCATTCACTTCCCACATCCCCTCTAGCAACTCTGTTTGTTCTCTGTATTTAAGAGTCTCTTATGTTTTGGCCCCCTCACTGTTTTTATATTATTTTTGCTTCCCTTATGTTCATCTGTTTTATATCTTAAATTCCACATGAGTGAAGTCATATGATATTTGTCTTTCTCTAATTTCGCTTAGCATAATATCCTCCAGTTCTATCCACACTGTTGCAAATGGCAAGATTTCATTCTTTCTGAATACCAAGTAATACTCCATTGTATACACACATACACACAGACATCACATCTTCTTTATCCATTCATCTGTTGATGGACACTTGAGCTCTTCCCATAGGGGGCTATAAATATTGAGGTACATGTGGCCCTTCAAAACAGCACACCTGTATCCCTTGGATAAATACCTAGTAGTGCAATTGCTGGGTCGTGGGGTAGTTCTATTTTTCATTTTTGACGGAACCTCCATACTGTTTTCCAGTGTGGCTGCCCCAGTTTGCATTCCCACCAGCAATGCAAAAGAGATCGTCTTTCTCTGCAGCCTCGCCAACATCTGTTGTCTCCTCAGTTGTTAATTTTAGCCATTCTGACTAGTGTGAGGTGGCATCTCATTGTCATTTTGATTTGTATCTCTCCCTAATCATGAGTGACATTGAGCATTTTTTCATGTGTCTTTTAGCCATCTGGATGTTGACGTCTTGTTAAAATTTTTGTTTAATTATTTGGAAAAGAGATAAAGCATGATTATCAAAACAACAGATGAAACGATGCTGGGAAAAAGAGATCAGCTGGCAGGCATAAACGTACATACAGAGAGATAACAGTAGGTTTAAGAATAAACTTGTAAAGGGGAGCCTGGGTGGCTCAGTTGGTTAAGCATTCGACTTCAGCTCAGGTCATGATCTCATGGTTCATGAGTTCGAGCCCCATGTTCAGCTCTGTGCTGACAGCTCAGAGTCTAATGCCTGCTTCGGGTTCTGTCTCCCTCTCTGTCTGCAACTCCCCTGCTCAAGTTCTGTCTCTCTTTCAAAAATAAACAAACATTAGGGGAGAGTACATGATGGGCATGGGGGAGGACACAGGTTGGCATGACCACTGGGTGTCATATGGAAACCAATTTGACAATAAATTATATTAAAAATAAATAATAAACAAACATTTAAAAAATTTAAAGAATAAGCTTGTAAAGACCTAACTTGTGTATTAAAAGACAAAACTACCACCCCAAAAACTGCCAAACCTATAATAGGAAGTTGGGGCTTAGCAACTGCACATAGGAAAACTTCCAGAGTTTAGTGGACCTTTTAAAGAACCAGAAGTATACCATCAACATCACATCATCAAATAACAAGCAAAGAAATAACAAAAAAACCCTGCTCTCCTCTAATAAGACTGTACCAATTATCACAGGTTCATTGTAAGACCAATCCTAGAATGCTGCATCCTACCCTAGATGGTTAAGAGAAATATGGATTAACTGGAATATAGTTAGGGAAAAAAAAAAACAACAGGAAGGGAAATTAATGTCAGGCAACATGTGAAAGGGTTAAAGGAACTAGAAAGGTTGATGATAGTGATTTGGAGGCAATGTGATTACTGTTCTCAATATGTTAAAGGCTATTACTCAAAAGGGAATTTGGTTTATCTATGGTGTATGCTGGGGCAGTACTCAGACCAAATTAAACACAGATTTCTGCTCAGTACACAAAATAACTGTCTTACCAGTCTTAACCAAATGTGAAATAAATTGCCCCAGGAGGTGACACATTCCTCTTCAGTGAAAGATAAAATGAATGGTTCAACTTGGATGATTTCGGGCCTCTTCCAATTCTAGTAAGATTCAATGATTTTCTTAAATTCCCCCTAGCTAAGTAGTAGTATGGATTCTTCCAAACTCTATTCCCTCCAACCAAATCTGGGACACCTGGAAGCTATCATTTCCATGGTACTTTGACTGAACCACAAATGGCTGGCACTATCTGAAATCACTTATCCAATATTTCCTTCAGAGCATCCCACTCCTTGACAATGGGATCATCCCCAGGTTATAATTCATGACAATTCACTGACTTACCTTGAGTGAGTCTATAAGTAACACCCCTAATATTATATTGTGACGCTCTCTCGAGGGATTTTTGGAAAACCCACTGAATATGATCAGGATCATCTCCATCTAATGGAACTCCTTCTGTTAGAAAAAAAAGAAAAGAAGAAAAAGAAAAACAAGCAGGAGAGTAAGAAACATATAAGCTTAATTAAATCAAGCTGTTTTTAACACAATTATACAAATGAATAATATAAACAAATATGTGTCTTACATAATTTGCGATTCTGAAATTCAATTCATTACCTCCAAAAGGCTGCTCCTTCGGCCATTGCAATATCCTTGCATACTCAATACAGTGTTCTGGTAGCCTGGGCATAGATGCAATGGTGCACATGGGAAAATTAACCTGAAAGCATAGTTTGCTTTTTTTAGTGAATTTTAAACAATGAACTATTTTAAAATGTAACTTCTAGTTAGGACTGCTTCATAAAAGTAGATAGTAAGTCATAATTCATCTTAGCTTTCCTCTTATAAGAACAAAACATTTTATACCACTAATAATACTAAAACTGAAAGAGCATCTGAGTCACCTGCTTTAGATTCATCTTCCTATAATAGGTTTGCCCTACATGTACAGGGTATGAAAATTTAAGCTTTGTTAAATCATGAGAAGAAAAGTGCCGAATAAATTGTCAAATATGAGCACTTTATTATGTCTGCATATTTAAATCTGAGCAAAATAAACCAAAACAAAAGCAAACTCACAGAATTAAACCAATTCCAAGTAAACGCTAATAAAATTATTTCTTTTAACATTTTTTTTAATCTTTATTTTTAGTAGGCTCTACACCCAACATGGGGCTGACCCTGAGATCAAGAGTTCCATGCTCTACTGAGTCAGCCAGGTTCCCCTAAAATCTTTCTTATTTTTAAATCAAAATTCTAACAGTTCCTTAAAGTGGGTATGTAGCTTAAAGAGGCCCATCTTTGGAAGGATCATTCTTATCCCTGGTATTCATCCTTATTTCTCTGCAACAATCACAGGCAAAAAAATAAATAAATAAAAAAATACAGTATAGCTCTATCCAACATCTAACTTTGTAACTGACCTTTGATCCTTACTCTCCAAATGAAAAAAATGAATTCAGATGAATTATGAAAACAGAATACTATCCATACTATGATACTTAGTTCCTATGTTTTCAGAAATGAAACATAATTTATTTTCTTTCTTCTTAACATGATTTTTAAAATATGGTTACCCCTAATTAAAAATCCTAAATAGTGACTAGATTTAATAAATAATCCTAATTCTACCCCAAGACTATAAAACAAATGCAGTTTGGATTACCTGTGGAGGATACAGTTCTAGTGTGCATTCAATACAAGCAGTCATTCCGGGGAGGATCACCCTGGCATTTCCTTTAAAACCTTCTGTCCCCCCATCTATCAAAGGGACAATGGATCTTGGATCTAATACGCCATCTTCATAATTTAGAAGAGATATCTAGGAAAATTATTTTAAGGTAGGAGAGGGGAATAAGAATTCAAAAAAAGTAACATGCTGTCAAGTAATTCCACAAGTCAACCACACTACTGAGTACTAGATTATCAAATCAAGGGATTATGATATTAGCAATTTATATTCTCATCTGATATTTAATGAGTAGCAATAAATAATGAAGCACAACAACTTAAGTGAAAATTAAACAAAATGATTTTTCAAAAATATGATATGGTATTCTAAATTTGGGTATGTTAGAAGCAGGAACAAGAACTTCCAAGAATGATAACGACACTGAAGTCTTTACCAGCATGCCATTTATCCATCTTCTGGCTATGATAGAGTCCAGTCCACATACAATTATATGAAATTCTATGGGGAAAAAAGAGCAAGTTTAGCTTTTAAAAATGCCATTGCACAAAAGAATTAACACTTTCTCCGAAATAAAAAAGCCCCTCCATTTATTACAACACACACACAGCTCCTAATTCTTGAGTAATCTTTACTCAGGACAACATAAAAAATGCAGCTAGTGTTATCAGCTAAGAATCAGAACAGTGGTATTCTCTGTTCAGTCAACCTTACTGAAAAGCCGAGATGAAACACCGAGATAAAAATAAATGAAGAAACAGCCCTCATGTAGCCAGCAATCTTCAAATAGCTAGCTATAAAATATAGTAAAAATTTAGTGAGAATTTAATTTCAAAGTGGACAACTTACGTCGATAGAAAGTGTCATTAAAATCCTGAATCTTGTTGAAATGTCTGGATATAAGTAAAGGAACGCAGCTAAGTTTTTAATTTATAAAGTGAATTTAACAATGCCATAAGGAACAAATTATAAATTTTTAAAAATTTTTTCTTTTATAGTTTGTTTATTTTCGAGACAAAGAGAGACAGAGATGAGTGGAGAATGGGCAGAGAGAGAGGGAGACACAGATTCTGAAACAGACTCCAGGATCTGGGCTGTCAGCACAGAACCTGACACGGGGCTCGAACCCATGAACCATGAGATCACGACCTGAGCTGAGGTTGTACGCTTAGCCAACTGAGCCACCCAGACGCCCCTATAAATGTATTTAACAAGACATAAATCTTCGATGTTCAAAGCAGGGAATGAGACAAAATGAACCCAATCCTAATTCATGATAAAACCTCTTTTCTAAACACACCTCTCTTTAATGATTTAGTTCTCTCATCTCTGAACCCCCATATTGTATTTATGTCTGTTATACTCTCTATTCTACTTTAGTTTTAACATAAAACCATATATCTTGGGAAAGCAGACTGTGTACCCTCAACCATTAGCCCTAATTACAGACGCAATATACATTTTAGTGAAGGAAACAAACACATTACAGTTCTGATTTACATACATGATCACAAGACTCAGAACCATAAATTAATACCTAGTATACCTTAAATTTATACAAAGCTATATATCAAATATTTTCAATTAAAAATAAGAATTACTGCTACAAAGCTAATTTTTTAAAAAAACTGAAGTTTCCAATAGCTTCTTCACATATAACATGATTTGTTATTTTGGGAGTAAGTGGGGGGTAGGGAGGAGAAAAGGTGAAATCCTTGTTTTTCTTTCATTTAAGTCAGTTTTCCAAGTCTCTCTCTTTTTTACCACACCAAACCCTATCAGCAGTCTTTCCCTGCCTGGACGCTGCATAGAGAACTCCATTCAAAAATGGCTACTGGTGGTAATCAATCATAGTAGGCAGCATTTTAACAGCATATGTGTACAAAAGATTTTAATTTTTCTAATGGGGCAATTTTCTGTTTAATAATATATTACACTTCTCTAAAATTATAATAATCCATCATATATTTTTAAAAAGCAAAATGGAGAAAAGAGGGACAATATAAAATATATTTATCCTAATTTTTTTTTATTCTGAACCCTAAATAAAGCTATACGAAATAACTTCTCCCATTCAGGCCTCTGTTCCCTCTGAATGCTAGGCAAACAGGAGGCATAAACTACAGCTGGCAGAGGGAGGTGAAAAGAGATCCATAGCAAACACTGGAGGAACAGCAATAGGAGGACCCAGGATCCACACCAAGAAATTCTAGGTCCTAGATTTCTATAAAGTATTCAAAGTTCACAGACTTAACAGAGGATGCATATTCTTCTTTATCCTTCTCTCTATAGGGACCTGTATTTGCCTTTCTAAACTTTTTATTTTGAAATACTATAGACCTACATAATGTTGTATAGCTAGTACAAAGAGGTCCCAAATGTCTTTCATCCAGTATCTCCCAGTGGTTACCTCTTAGAGACTATAGCAGAATATGAGAACCATATATACAACAGTGATAAAATGAATATGTATAGTTGTCATTCAAACACCTGTGTAGATTTGTGGAACCACCACCATAAAGACATGCAACTATTCCAACACAGCAATGCTCTTCCTCCTGCTAACCTTTTAGTCACACCAATCCGTGCCTAATCTCTGGTAATCAGTAGTTTGTTCTCCATCTCTGTAATTTTGTCATTTGAAGAATGTTATTTAAAGGGAAACATACAGCATATGATGTTTTGAGACTGACATGTTTTATTTAGCCTGTCTTCTTTTTTTTTTTTTTTAATTTATTTAAGGTGCATGTGAGAGAGCGAGCAGGGGACAGGCAGAGAGAGAGGGAGAGGGAGAATCCCAAGCTGGCTCTTTCCTATCAACACAGAGCCCAACGTGGGGCTCGATCTCACAAATCATGAGATTATGACCTGAGCCGAAATCAAGAGTTGGATTCTCAATCAACTGAGCCACCAGATGCCCTGCACCATATTGTCTTTGATATCTACCTAACTTGTTACATGTTACCTTATTTCCTTTTTACTGCTCAGTATTATTACACAGCATGGTTGTATAACAGTTTACCAATTCACCTATAGACAGATGATTGGTTGTTTCCAGTTTTTGGCTAATGCAAATCAAGATGCTATGAACATTCAAGAGCAATTTATATGCAGACCTAAGTATTTGTTTCTCTAGTGTAAATGCCCAGGAATGAAATTAGAGTCATATGGAAAGTATATATTCATATTTATAAGAAACAGCCCAATTTCCAGATGGCTATAACATTTAAGATTTCCCACCAGCAATATATCTATGATTGATTTTTTCTGTAGTTTTGCCAGGATTTGATTTTACTATTTTCTACTTTAGCTATCTCAAGTATGTAGTAATATTTCATTGTGGTCATAATTTGATTTCTTATATCTAGCAATGATAAACATCTTCTCATGTGCTTTTTGCACTATCTTCCTTAGTGAAATGTCCCTTCACATTTTCTGTCCATTTCCTAATTGCATTGTTTTTTTACTGCTGAATTTTGAGAGTTCTTTCTTTATTCTGGACAAGTCCTTTGTCAGATACCTACTTCATAATTGTATCCCTTTCTCATAATTACATCTTATTTTCTTAATAGGGCCCTTCACAAAGTTTTTAACTTCGATATAGTTCAATTTATCAATTTTATGTCTCACACTTTTTTGATGTGATCTAAGGCCTATTCACCAAGTGCTACATCACAAAGACTTTCTCCTACACTGTCATCCAAAGTTTTAGTTTTACATTCTATTCTTAAATCTATGACGCATCTTGAGTTAATTTTTGCAGTTTTAAGGTTTGAGCTGATATACATTTTTTTTGCCGATGGTTATCCAATGGCTCCACAATATGCTGAAAAGATTATCCTTTCCTCCACTGAACTGGTTTTGCACTTTTGTCAAATACCAATTGGCCATATTTGCCTCTGGCCATTTCTGGTTTCTGTGTTCTACTGAGATGTGTCTCTCTCTGCTAATACCACAAAGTCTTGATTATTGTAGCTGTATTAAATCTTGAAATGATACAATAATTCCTCAAACTTTATTCTTTCTCAAAATTGTTTTAGGTGTCCCTTCACCTTTCTATATAAATTTAGAATCTTGTCTGTATCAACAAAAAATTTTGCAGGAATTTGTCAGAAACTGTTTTGAACTTGTATACACATGTATGGAGACATGGCATCCTTACTATGTCGAACTGCCCAATTCCTAAACAAGGAACACCTTTCCTTTTATTTAGACCTTTGATTTCTTTCATTAGCATTGTGCAGTATTCAGCATGTAAGTCACATACTTTTTTTATTATATTTATACCTAAGTATTTTTTTTTTTTTGGAGTGGATGTAATCTTATTCCCTGTACTTTAAATGTCACTTTCCACAATTTCACTGCTAGTATAGAGAGACATAATTGATTTTTTGGTGTTTATTTTGTATCCTGTGGCATTTCCCAAATAGCAAAGCTCATCTCTGGAATTTCTATAAAATATTGAAAAATCTCCAAACCTAAAGAACACTCCTTTTTTAAAGAAATTCCTTGTAAGAATAAATTTACTCTGACACACCTTCCATTTGGTTAATAATATATTAACTGTCTATTCAGCCTGCTACCATAGGGAGACACAAACATTAACTACAACCAAAGACTTATAGTCTAACAGAAGAGAGATGCAATTCAAACTGAAATTAAGGGCAATAATGCAAAATAAACAATGGCACTGGATGTTAAAGTTTAACTTAAAACTTAGAGCAAAAAATATTTATATAACCTTAAAGATTGAAAGGAATATAAAACAAAATGTCACCAGCAGATACCTCAGTAATAAACTTACGGCTGATTTTTTTTTTTTTTTTTTTGCTTATCTGTATTCTCTGTATTTTTGTCAAAAGGATACGGAACTACATTGCAATTAGGAACTCTGTCATTAAGAAATTCTGCAGCCACTTCAGCCTTAGGTCTTCCAACATCTTTAGGCCTACAGGAAAAATTATATTTAAATTATCATTCATCATATAAATCTAAATGATCTATATAATTTACTTTCAGACATAAAAAATATTGATGGTGAGTTTATTTCGAGGGTATTTAGAAGGAATACTTTCATCACTTTTGAGGAGTGATTAGGCACTCAACACCAATACCAAATGTCAACACTTGCTGATGTTCCACATTGTACTTACAATACAACTGTAAAATTGTAAAATTTACAAGTACTGACAAGTCTAATCAAGTTTTTCTTAAATGAAAATAGAAACAGTGTTTTCTTTCCCCATCCCCTTTAAAGCATAACAATGACGTGTTTCCTGGTCACTTTTTGCTCTGGCATTTCCCAATGTAAAATATTATCCCACACCCAGAGCCTTCCAAATTTGCCCTGAACCCCAGATCCTCAAGGTGTTACTATGGAGGTCTTGGCTGAAATACACGAGATTCATTCTGGGGATATAAGAACCGCCGTCTATTCCCTTCTGCCCATGTGTGCTGATTAAACAGTAAATTTTACGTCCCATTAGAAGTGATATGCATATGTCTGAAGAAGAAATAATGAGAAAGGCACTATCTAAAATTGCAAATGTTGTCAACATTTTTAAGAAGCTATAAACAGGAGACCTAAAAAAGTCACTCCTAGATAAGAACCATAGCTATAAACAGAAGGACACAAAGAATTCTCTCTTCTAATCTCAGTACAAATAATATTTTCCTTCTTAGTACTTCCATATTCTCCTCACAGAAATAAATCACTCCCTCACACATTCATAGTAAGAGCTTCATTACTACTTTTTCACAACGTATTTTTCATTATATGCAGAGATCTATTGTACCCACTAGACTATGAACAACTGGAAGAAAATGACCATATTCTTATCTCTTTGTATTCCTTCAGACATAGCACAGAATACTTTAAGAATATTACTTTAAAATAAATACTTTAAAATAAATACTTTAAATATAGAGAATACTTTAAAAATTTAAAAATCAATGTTAAATTACAATTTTAATTTTTTCATGTTTATTTATTTCTGAGAGAGAGCACAAGTTGGGGAGGGGCAGAGAGAGAGAGGAAGATAAAGAATTCTAAGCAGACTGCACACGGACCCCAATGCATGGCTCAATCTCACAAAACATAAGATCATGACCTGAGCTCTAATCAAGAGTCCAGGTATCCCTAAAATGGGATTTTCAAGAAAAATATTTTAACAGGCCAACTCTTTCCTCTCCAATTAAGAAGTTTTGATTCAAAACTTCCAATAAGAGTTTTATTCTGACTTTGTCCTATAACTAGGCTCTTAATTATAAATCAAGGAACCTTAATTTCAGTACCTGTATTCAACTATTCTGGACATAGCTCTTTAGATAAAAGGGATAAAGGAGACTTTTTTAAAAAAAATTTTTTTAATGGTTTATTTATTTTTGATACAGACAGAGACAGAGCATGAGGGGGGAGGGACAGAGAGAGAAGGAGACACAACCAGAAGCAGGCTCCAGGCTCTGAGCTAGCTGTCAGCACAGAGCCTGACACGGGGCTTGAACCCACAAACGTGAGATCTGACCTGAGCCAAAGTCGGAGGCTTAACCGACTAAGCCACCCAGGCGCCCCAGGAGACTTTTGATTCTTTAATGTTGTAGATTATATGTGTTTCTACAGTAGAATCCAAATAAAAAAAACTCCTAGGTGGCTTTTGAAAAAACTGTTAATTTACCTTTCTAGAATTAGGTGATCAGATTGCTCCACCTCTGAACAAAAAGGCTTTACACAGGTATCAACTTTGCAGGATATCCTGGCCTAATTGCTCCATCTTGAAAATAAGTAGCTACCCTGAGGGCTGCTCTGAGACTAAAGAAGATAATATGAGGACTTTAGAAAGTGTTTACTACATTTTAAGTACTCAACAAATGTTAACTATTACTATGATTTTCAATCTTTAGCTACAAACTAAAGGGCATGGCCTATTACCATTAACCAATGAATTCAGTGATATCTTTTGTAGAGCATTCATATACTAAGAGTGTGTCACACCAGAAAGGATCCACAAAGTTTTCTGTAAAGAAGGATAATTTCAAGGATTAAATAAACAAACAAAAAGATAAGGCCTAAACCTTAAATGTAGAGTTTACATGGCAATTACAGCACTTCTTTAACTTGACTTTAACCCATCCCTCAATCTCTGATATCTTCCAGAAAGATAGAGGTTTTATGCCTATCCAAAAATTTAATTTCATCTTCTCTGCTAATCTAACCTTATACTGCAGATCCACAACTATTTGAGCATTTTCTGTTAGTAATCTAATCTCCAGAAAGAAAAATAAAAAGTCCTTATCTCTTCGGAGTTATAATTTTTTGACCAAAGATACTTCTATCTAAGCTAATCAAATCCCTAAATGCTACAAAGTAAAATTCACTGACGAACCTCAGGATTGCATATATGACCTACTTCCAATTTTTAAAGTCATTTCTAACAATCTATTCCTAGACGCTTTTTGTATTTCATGTTTGTCTAAAGTAATCATCTCTTTGTTCCTGTGTCTTCTCTCCTTAACTGTCCATTTTCTTTTTCTTTCTATAACAAAGTTCCAAATCTGTGACAACTTCATTGCCCCAGAGTCACCATACAATTCTTGGCTCATAAATTCCTGCCACTATATCTCACTAGGGCCTAATATTCTGGCTACTGTTCTCTTATGAAATCAACAGGAGGAAAAGGGCTGCACTACATGTCTTCAGCGCACAATCACCTCCCAAATCACATTAACCATTTGGAAATCTCTTAAGAAAACACAACAACAAAATCATATATTTTACAAAACTAGTTCCATCACAGTGCTCAAATTTTCTTGCAAAATTTTACCTAAAAAGGGACTGGTAGTTATTTTTTAAATAAAATTAGTGTTACCCTCTCATAGTTTTTAAAAAGGATTAAACTGCAATGTACTCAAGTTCAAGTGATTATCAGCATTTTAAACTAAGATCTTAAAACTTACCTAAATAAAAACTGCCTATTTAGATTGGAAACATCTATAGTGTCCATGTCTATAACATGAATCTGTCTAAAACCAGACAACGCCTGTGGGAATAAAAAAAATCCAATTAAGCAGAAGTTTCCTCACATTTGAAATTTTAAGATTTGTTTTCATGTAGTCCTAAATTTATAAATGCTCAATAATAAATTCTACATAATTGTATTTAATGGTTAAAAAGAGTCTTACAAGGCATATAAAACTCAGTGTTCTTGTAAAGGTTAAAAATGTGTAACTACTCAATTTTAAATAGTCTACAACCAAAAGAGAACAACTCAACATTTGTGCAGCGGTTTTATAATCCCATAAACACATTTATAAAGTCTGTTGCTTTGCTGCTGTTGTCAGATATTTTTACTAGTCTTACTCATTAATTGAACTTGCTATTCTTTTTCAGAATATTGTTAATAATATTCCTATTAGCTTTATCTCAGTTTAAATAACATTAAGTATGTCATGTTTCAGAAATAACTATTATGTAGATATATTACCAACACACATATGTACACGGCACATTGTAAACAAGTGTCCTTAAAGTATTGAGTCAAGAATAAGCTATCGAAAAAGCTAAGGAAAAGCAACAAATTGTTGCATTTCAATAAGGCCACAGATTCTAACAGTACAACCACTGCCCAAATTTACCAGCAGAAGCAAAAGAATGAAAACCCAAGTCTCAATAATTACATGCTTTTCTGGTCTTGGTCAGTGAAACAGATTAAATCAGGTATCAATAATTTCCCTACTTTTGGGTCCCTCCTTACACAGCAAGATGTCCTCCAGAGCTGTTCATACTTGCTTTCTCATATTCCTGTTTCCCACTTACACTAAACAAGCTTTCACTCCCACCACCTCACCGAAAACTGTCCATTCCTCCTCTTTAAAATACGTTCTTTACTTGATTGCTACACTCATGAGAAATGTGAACACTAAAAATTGCTTTCCAGTTCAGCTCACTCAGGCCTTTCCTCTTACTTTACTGGCCAGAATTTGGAGTGCCCTAGTACTTAGTTCTCGTTAGTGCTGGTGATTCCAGACAATTTTGTAAGATTAAGCATTATCTGACAGTCCTGTCAAAGTTAGCAGTATCCAAAACCAAACTCATCCATCCTTGCTCACCAACACCACTAAATCTATTCTTTTCCCAGTGTCTTCCATTTCAGTGAATGCTAACTCCATTTTTCCGGGTGCTTGGAAAAAAAAGCCTATCATGTCATCCTTCACTCCGTTTCTCATGTCCCCAAACTAACCCACTAGCAAACCCTGTTGACTCCAATCTCAAAACAGACTCATTATCCTGACCACCTCTCACCACCTCCAGGGTTCCAAGTCATTGTCATCTACTGTGTATGATACTCCAACAATCTTCTAACCAGCCTCTCAGCTTCCTGCTCTGTTCTTGAGTTTTTTCTCCGTACATCAGAGTGAACCAGGTTAAAAGTCCAGTCAAGTCAACTCATCTGTTTAAATCCCTCCAGTGACTTCCTGACTCACAGTAATAGGCAAAGTTCCTACTGTAGCCTCTCAAACCTTTTATAATACTCACTCTGAGCTCGTCCACCTCCCATTACCTCTCGATATCCTGTGGGAAAATGCTCCCCCCTTCCCACTTCTGCTTTAGCTGTCCTAAAAAGTAACGGTCATGCTCCCACTTGACAGATTTTGCACCTGATGTTCCCTCTGCCTAGAGAATTCTTGCTCCCCTCTTTGCTCAAAGAGCACCTTTTTGTAAACCGCTTCCCTTCCCACCAAGCTATCTGTGAGGCTATCTATCTTCCATTCCTCCTTTCCCCATAGTTTTTACTACCTGATATATTATGTATTTTGTCTTTCTCCTTCCACTAAAACAGGCCTCACAGTCAGTACTATTCAATACTGAATCTTTAGCCTCCAAAATAGTGCCTTGGCATATGGGGGGAAGAGGTTAAATAACTATTTGCTCAATCATATTCTTTTTTTACAATGAGTCTTTAGGGGGCTTACAGTAAATTAAAAAAACCATGTATATCTTAGGTATTTATGTCTGAAATAAGAAGTAATAAGTGATAATTGAAAAGCTTTAGTTTTCTTCTTTTAAGAGATTGTTACAATGTAATAAATAAAGGCATCTAAGTTGTTTGGTGACTATTCCTTAGATCTAATCTCCAATTAATTTACATTTTAAAATTACCATATATCACATTTGCAAGTAATAGCTTCATAAGAGAAAAAGTTAAGCATTAAGGGATTTTTGCAAACCACTACCATTCTCTGTAAATCCTTCCATTCTAGAACTCCTTGGTCCCGCAAGGGTTTTTATGTTTGAGAAAGTACTCTCATTTTGGCACCACATTACATAGTATATCATACATAATGCTGTTTATTTTCTGTATGACTTGTATCTCCAGTGAAATTTCAAATTCATTTGGGACATAGACCATGATGACCTACAATCCCTTTGGAGTGAGCACAGCAGTAAGTAATGTGAAACACATTAAGTTTCTACACTTCCACTAGGAGTGACGTTAGTGTGTTCTTAGCAAAATGCATGTGGCTGTTTACATTTAAACTATAGCTCCATGCCCAACTATTTAAGCCCTTCATCTGGCCAGGGAGTGTAACCTGATTCATTGTCTAAGAGTTTGCTCTAGCATTTCCAATTTTCTACGCACCAATGAAAAGATGACATACAACACCCTTAAATCAATTCTTCCCCTTTCCATTTTTGTTAAATAAACCAATAGAGCCTTATAAAAAGCTACCTTGTGGTTCTTAAAAGTTAATAAAAAAAAGTCAATGAAACTATTAAGTCACATATTATGGATTTCAAACAAGTATATAGAAATAGCTTCACTGAAGAATACCCTCTCTTAAGATGATATTGACCAAAACAAAACAAAACAAAAAAAAGGTTTAGCTCTCCAAAATTTCATGAGTTTACTATGTTATGGCCATCAAAAATTACTGTTTGATGAACTCATATAATGACCTAATGGTTCACTGAAAAGCACACTTGACTAAGATTTAATAACCTGGATTAGTTCCAGGCACACCACTAATCTTCAGAAAAACTTGCGCAGGTCATTTAACATCTCTGAACCTCAGTGTCTCCCTGTATATAAAATGAGACAATATCCTATCCACCTAATTGGGTTATTTTGAGGAAGAGAAGAAATAATTCTTTGAAATTACATGTTAAAATAGGAATTACCAGTTTATTTACTTCACTGATACTAATGACTGCTATGCAAGAGGAAGCACAAAGATTTGTTTAATAAAGACCAGAGAAGAAAACAGAAGAATTTCTATCAATGACTTTCACAGTTGAGAACTTTAGATTGTAAAAAGTCCCAGTTATATCATCACCTTAATTACTATCTCTAATCTGACCTGCTAAATTTATCTAACAAAGGCTCAGGAGAAAAGATTAACAATCATAATAAAGAAATTTCTAGTAATAGAACAGAAAAAGAAAAAGGACTCATTATCACAAAGAGAAAAAAAACCACATTTTATATATATGTATATAAATTACCAGATTTTTCAGGAGCTCACATCCTAAGCCGCCAGCTCCAATGACTAGAACTTTACATGTATCTAATAAAAACTGGAGAGACTGTAAAGAATGAAAAGGCATTATTAAAATCTGGTGGATAACCATAAGTACCATCAATAAAGCAATTAGTCATAAAATAGTTTCTCATGTTTCCTTGAAAAATGCAACTGAGGATAAAGAACAGACTTTGTATTTAATAAATCATTTTAAATTTACAAACAAGGTAGAACCAGACATTCCATAATCCTAATGATTCCAGAGGGTTCGAATTTTAGTGTTTTTATATTGATTTTCATTTTATGAAATTAAAAGTTCATTTCCAACAAGATAAACTACTATACCTCGTTAATTAAGACTCCTTTTTTTTTTTTAACTCTGAAAGGGGATGGAAAACTTCAAAGTTACTTATTTAACTGACTTTCTAAAAAAAGAAAAGTTTAAAAACTTTAACAGAGGATCAAGCACTGCACAAGATGTTTAAAGGTCTTAAAAAGGTAAGAACAAGTAATAAAACAAGAGATAACACGAAGAAAAAAGTGGACAAAAGTCCTAGAAAACTGTACATCAGCAGAAATGCAATTTAAAACAATCATTTAACAGCAGTATTTTAAATTATCAGGCCAAAAAAAAAAGAAGGATCAGAAGCACAAAAAAATATGGTGGATTATCCAAAGAAATGCAAAATACTTGCAATTCTGTACAAGATGAAAGGAGAGAAATATTATACTGAAACTCAAGTCTGTACCTTAATTTTAGGAATAGCATAATATTTCTATTTCAACACATCTCTTTATAAACACAAAGGACATAAAAACTATAAAAACTAACTATAAAGAAAATATTCTCTACCTTGTAAAAATCAAGTTGTATCTAATTGAACATTTGCCTTAAGTTAAACACTACCAGTCCAAAAATGCTATTCCTCTATTACAGAGCAATCATAATTTTTAACATGCAATTAATTATATTCAACTCTAAGTAAAGATGCTCAGTTCAACTAAACGTCAAAATTTAAGCAAGTACATGTATATTTCTATCATATTTAATTTCTCAGAGTAGAGCTAAAATGGGGAATGTGTCTCAAAAGTCATTTTAAACTGTAATTTTAAGTGAACTTAGAATCTTGAGATTATGAAGTTATTTTATTTTTGAGAATTTTCAACATATTACATGAGAAATGTGCAAATGACTAAACACCCGTCATTCAAATAAAATCAGTTGCAAATATTCAACTTAATATTTCAAGATAACTTACACAATTGTATTAGTATTTTTATTAAAGAGCAAATTAAAAAGAAAGCATTTTACTACTTTTGAAACATAAAACTATTAGACCGGTTATTTAAAAATAAACGTTTCTCACTTCAGTGCTCGGTTCGAAATCAGGGTGTGTGAAGGGTCCAGATCGCTCGAGGAACTTCTTTACATGGTTCCAGCGACCTTCCCAGTCTCCAGTGTCCCCACACCCACCATCAACAGCCATTCTGCACAGAACACAGTAAATTCAGCTGCAAAAATCAGTAGGAAAAAGCCACACCTACAACTATTATGGTTTCCCCAAATGAAAAAATAACCACACCAGACCTGCTCAAATAAAAAGGGAAGTATCAATTTGGTTATGTTTATGCTTTTAATTTTTCTCTTGGCTTTTATTTAAAGTTAGGAACTGCATGTTTGATGAAATAAATCATTCTACATGTTTCTGAGATCCTAAAGCAAACCAAGATCAAATTTGGGATATTGGTCCATTGGTAAGAAACGGGACTTTTCCACAGTTGGAATTTATAAGAGATTATTGCAAACTTTACAAGTCTGCTCCATCAACACACTTACATCAGGAAAATTTAAAAAACAAGGAAAGAAAGAAACTCCACTTTCATATGTGCAATGCTCCAAATCTAATTTAATTCATGTGTCCTTTCCAAGTTTGAAAGATGTGATTCAATGATTACTTCTGATGAGAGGAACTGTTACCCATTTTTCTCTGACAGAGGTCCCAATTTTCAAGAAAGAATCTCTTAACTATGAGGCATTGTTCCCACTCAACACAAAGTTTGGGGTTATAATTACACTACAGATAGGCATTACTACCTACAAACTTTTTAGAACATACAACTGAGTAGGGAGGGACTCCTCTAACAAAATGTATTTTCTAACAAAACCGTGTTCCTATTCTACGCAAGATACATGTTTGGTTTCAATTATTTTTAATTTTCAAACTTTCTGTAAACCCACACTTGCTAACTTCAAATGTATTAGTAATACCCAATTTTTACATAAGGGACAAATAAGTATTGCCTAACAATAAAGACCACAGGTTTTGAGGCCACAGCTGAGTCTGGTTCCACAACATTGTGACCTTCAGCACATTACCTAACAGCCATAAACCTCATTTGTAGGTTGTAACTACATCTTAAGATCAGAACGAGGATAAAAAGATGATCCACAGAGGACTTAGTACAATACACTCAAACCTTTACTGTCATTTTAAACAAAAGTGGAAAGGAAATGAAAGACGGGAAGGAATGTGAAAATTAAGCTGGTCATTCCAGTCCTCTTGCAATTGAAATTGAAATGAAACTCTCTGAGGAAGATAAGTAGAGACTCTAAAGCACTTGCTACTGGGAACTGGCACAAAAATTACTAACCCACCACACCCACTATAAGAGTATGTTCCTCCCCTCCCGTGAAAAGAGATGAAACATTATTTGGCATGGACCAGGATGGAAAACATTTTATTTAAATCTGTCTCATCAGCACAAAATTAAGTATCTGATAAAATCTTATCAGGGCAAAATAAACTCCTTGGAATCAACACTCTCCTTTAGAATCAATTATTTTACAAAAATGACTGAAGTGCTTAGCACAGTACCTTATATATTAAGTTCGCATAAAAAGTTTGAAGTTAATACTATTGTCTCAGTGTTTATAAAAGTCCAAACAGGCCTATGGTCTGTTTCACGGGTTTAAGAAAGATTCCCTTTAAACAAGGTCACGGCTCTGACAATTTGGGATGGAGGAAGGATGGGAGCGCAAGGGTCCTTCCGTAAGACTTTTGGGTCAACTACCACCCCGGCGGGCCGGCGCAGGACCTGCTGCGGTAACCCCGGGCCCGGCGCCCCCGAGACTGAGGCGAGGAGCGGCCCGCCGGGCCCCTGGGGCTGCGGGATGGGGGTCAGGGGATGAGGCCGCGCGGCCTGCGCTCCGGGTGCCCCCCTCCCAGCCCCCCGGGCCCGCTGCGGCTGGTCCCCTAGGCCTGGGGTGGGGGGAGGCGGGGGTCCCCGGAGAGGGCCCCGGCCTCCCGGCAGCACTAACTTCTCAGCCAGCAGCTCCTCTATTCTCCTTCTTTTCTTCTCCCTAAAAGAGAGAATAAAAGAAGGGTCAGCATCACGCTACACATTGGGCGCCGCGAGGGGATGGGGGGCGAGGGGACGGGGCGGGGGGGCTGGGGGACCCCGGGTGGCGGCGGCGACCGCCCACCGCCGCGCTCTCTCACAACCCAGCCCGGCCCGGCACGCCTGCTGAGCCCGAGTACTTACGGCTCCTCGCCATCCGCCATATTGTTCTCCGCCTCTTCCCAGGTGCCCCCTCGGCGGGCGGGCCGGAGGGGCGGGACGACGCGAAGGGGCGGGGTCTTCGGGGTCTAACGACTTGGGGCGCAAAGGGGCACAGGGGTGGGGCCAGAGGAAGGGATAGGGCAGACTGTGAGGAGGGTTTTAAAGCCTTTTTTTGTAATTATAATCTTGATTAACTATCCTTAATTACATACATCTTATCGAATATATAATGTTATGCTGCGTGAAAATATGCATATAATACATTATATATTTATACAAGTTACATGTTAATAAATAATTATCTAAAATGGTATGTTTTATGAAAAAACGTATTGAAAGAGCCATCCTCTTACGCCCGAACTTCTCCCTGAGGCAAAGTATCAGAGTAATTTTCACTTTTTACGTTTCAGGAAACATTTTTGCATAAGGATACTCCCTGTAAGAGTAAAACCTATGTAAATCGATTTATAGTGGTGGGGTAAAGAGATTATTGTTTTCTTCATCTGTGAATATTGGTGGTAATCTTTGAATGTCACGTCATTCTGTCAGATAAGAAGCTCAGCGGAAATGGAACTGAATTGAAAAAACCCTCTTTTTTCTGGGGAAAAATATATATTTAGACAAAAGAAAAGTACAAAGGAAAAAAACACGAAATTAAAGAATAATGTAGAACACCCATTATCTCATCACCTGAAGATAAACAGTGATAAAACTTTGGACTATTTTCTTCCACAGTCAGACATACACGGATAGATGGATAGATAGATGTGTGTGTGTGTGTGTGTGTGTGTGTGTGTGTGCGCGCGCGCGCATGTGTTTGAATGAATAAAGATTATATTAAAATATAATATATATGTATATATACATAGATACATGCATCCTGTCTTGGAGAGGGTGGTGGAAAAAGATTTTTGAGTCAGGAGTAACACTTTAAATCCTTAATTCTCAGAGTGCCTGGGTGGCCACCAACTTCAGCTCAGGTCATGATTTCACTGCTATGAGCTCAAGCTCCGGTTGGGCTCTGTGCTGACAGCTCAGAGCCTGGAGCCTGCTTCCAATTCTGTGCTCCCTCTCTCTGCCTCTCCCCTGCTTGCCCTCTATCCCTCTGTCAAAAAAAAAAGTAAAAAATAAAATAAATAAATCCTTTCCTTAACTCTCCACTTATGAACCATGAGACCTTGGGCATTTCTGGGTCTTCATTTGTAAAATATTTACGTTGTAAGACTGAGAATTGAATGAAACACAGTGGTTCTCAAAATATAATCCCTGATCAGCCATATTAGCGTCACTTGGAAATTTGTTACAAATGCAAGTTCTCACACCCACCCCAACCTTCTGCAAGGCCCTGGACTATCCTCTTCAAACTAAAGCTTGAGAACTACTGTGTGGAGTACATAAAGCCTAATGGGTACTCAGTGAATGTAGTTGTTGTTAATAAATTATGATATTGTCTCCTGTTTGTCCTTTATTATTCCCCAATCAGGTTGAGTTCGATAGCATTCACTGAGCTGAATGTCAGTGCCAGGCAGTAAATGGGAGAAGACAGAGTTCATAGTCTACAGTCAGTAGTAGCAGGAGACACCAGCCACTTTCCCAGGTCACATGTCTCAGCATCAACCCAGAAAGCTCTTTGTGTCCCCTCCCCCCCACTACTCCACAGGTAGAAACCACTGAGATTAAACTGGTGCTTTTCAAAACAGGTTCACGGGGACTAGACCCCAGCAATGCTACTTTCAGATCTTTTGATTAGGGGCAGCAAGCACCACAGAGCCCTCAAATGATAAAAACCAACAGGTGCCTTAGAGATCATCTAGTCCAAACCTACCCATTCCACAGGGAAGAAGTTGAGGCCCAGGAACAGGGTGCTGCTGGCCGAGAAGAGGCATGCAAAGGCATCCAGCCTTGTATCTGCGTGCCTTGGGACTAACACCTAGACTCCTGTGGTGGCGTCTTGGTAGATGACACCAGGCACTGCCGCTGGCTCAGACTGACCAATTAGAGACAGCCACCTGCCCTTGCCAGCAATGAAAGTAACAGACACGCAACAGATTTTTTTTTCATTTCCAATGGAATAGATCATAAACTATTAGACTATCCACTGTGGTTTGTATATAGACTGATAAATATTCAGGTGGCCCTATCTAGAGGCAAGTGTTGACAAGTGTGAACATAAGAGCCCCCAGGAAAACCTTTACATTGACTCTGACCCCTGAATGAAGAGTGACAAAGAGCTGCCACTAATAGCATTTCAAACAGTACCTGAGATAAAGTAAGGATTCCAGATGTGTCCATTTTTACTTAAAATGATTTTGACAGGGGCACCTAGATGACTTAGTCAGTTAAGCGTCCAACTTTGCCTCAGGTCATGATCTTGTGGTTCATGAGTTCAACTGAGCATTGGGCTCTGTGCTGACAGCTCAGAGCCTAAAGTTGCTTCTGATTCTGTGTCTGCCTCTCTCTCTCTGCCCCTCCCCTACTCATGCTCTGCTTCTCTCTCTCAAAAATAAATAACAAAACATTTTAAAACAATAAATAAAATGATTTTGACAAAGGTAGAAATATATAGTGGATAAAAAATTCTCTCACATGCAGCCAGAGAGAGAAGCATGATTAATATTTTATGAGAGAGGGAGAAGGAAATCAGGTGAATACAGTTATATCTAGCTTTTTGTTGTTGTCATTGTTTCTTTATTTTTAAACCTCTTTGGAGGTTTAAACAAACAAATTCATTCATTTCTTTTTTTAAGTAAGCTACATGCCCAATGGCGGCGGGAGGGGGTTAACCTAAAGACACTGACATTAAGAGTCACATGCTCCAACAACTGAGTCAGCCAAGTACCCCTAAACAAATAAATAAAAGTATACTGAACAAATGTTTACTGCATATCAATTGCCTATGATCAATGAGGAATCATACTATTACTAAAAGACATTTGACAGCTTATGGTCATGCAGTTCTGAGCAGTTGGAAGGGTCTTGGTCACAGCTTCTAATGCTCACTGATCTCTCCAACAGGTGCTGGGTCCTACTGGGGTTGGTAGGCTGGTTATGACCAAGATGATTTTTTCAGCTAGCCCACAGTGCTGCTTCTTGAAATTCTTAAGCCCCAGGGAATTCTTCCACACCCTCTAACTTCCTGTAACTGATCACCAAGGTCTGGCACAACTCTTCCTAGCATTCCTCTTACTGTAATATATTTAAGTTAGTGTTTCCACTGCATTGCAAGATCCCTGAAACCAGGGCAAGGCTGAATTCTTCTTACCTTTTTTTTTTTTAATTCCTCAAACTGTTTTTATAGCGCCTTGAAAGGACTTAAAATATCTGTTGGCATCCTACTGAAATTTTCAACCTTTTTGTCCCCTATCAAGCCTACTCAGATACAACCACAACAACAACAACAAAAAAAAATGGCAATAAGATAGAGAAAAATCAGTGGATGTTCATAATAAAGCACAGAAAATAAATCAGGTTAAAGCACTATTAATGCCATACACATGAATCATGACCTGTGCTATTATTAATAACAATAGCAGTAATATCTAAGTGCAAGCAATTACTCTACACTATTGCTCACTGCAGACCGTTGTTTGCTTTCAATTGTGAATGACATCCCAGTTCAAGGCTGATGTGACTCAAGTGACCGCTGTATCAGAATAGCACAGTAGTTCAATAATTTTGTCCAGAAAAGACAGGGATGCAAGAAGAAAGAGAGAGAGAGAGCGAGAAGTGAAAGAACAAGCCATCTTTTCCATTCTACACGTCCTTCTTTCCCATTTTGCCAATCTGATTTCACTCATAGTGACTCATGGTGAAACAGAAAACATGAGAATTGCATGCAGATGTGCAGAGGTTAGTAACTACTTAGTTTTCAAAACCAGCTCATCTTCAGTAACACTATAGTTGCCTTCCATCCCATTTCACTTAGATGGGATCTGAACAGCTGCAAAAAAATTCCTTAAAGTCTAGAACATTCTTAGGTTAAACACTCCAAAGAGGTATTTTAAAGGAGGCTGTGTGTATTGGTCCTGGCAGGGAACGCATTGCCAACTCGCGTCAGACTGGGGATTTCCTCTGGTTTCTTTCTGCCATTTCATTTCTATTTTGCACGCTGCCCCTTGCTCTGCCGCGAGGCCCCACTTTTCCTGTAACCAATTTCTTAGAGCCAATCAAGAAGTAAAGAAGAGGAAAAACGCCCGCCCGCTCACAATTTCCTTCCCTTCGCTGCACACCAACCTCAGAGCTGACTGAGCCAGAGCGGCTGTCAACTCTAACCTAGCTCAACTGATCGGTTGCCGCCGCCGCCGCCTCCAGATTCCAGAGGGGAAGAACGAGAAGCTCAGAGAACAGACATGGACGTGAATTTCGCTCCTCTCCGTGCCTGGGACGATTTCTTCCCTGGCTCTGACCGTTTTGCTCGGCCGGACTTCAGGGACATTTCCAAATGGAACAACCGCGTGGTGAGCAACCTGCTCTATTATCAGACCAACTACCTGGTGGTGGCTGCCATGATGATTTCCGTTGTGGGGTAAGTGGGGTCCCCCTCCCGGGCACCGATCGGGGGCGACACCGTGGGGCTCCGGGTGCGAAAGAGCCCGGTACGTGAAAAAGCTCTCCACGCCCAGCCTCCGCCTGGCAAGTGCAAGCGGTCGAGCTGGTGGAAACTTGTCGGGGCGAGGCCGCAGCAATCTTGTGGTCCTCTTTTCCATCCCGCGCCTCGGGCCCAGAAGTGGGATTCCTAGGGGTGAGGACATTTTGCCAGCTTCGGACAAGAAAAATGACTTTTTTCCCCCTGTGCCCTGATTAGGCACTTGCTGAAGGAGATATTTGCAGCGCCCCTGTCTTGTAAAAATAAGAAGAAAGAGGGAAGTGGTGAAATCCTATCCTGAGGCTGGAGGGAATGGGCGCCGCCCTGGGAGACTTGGGCGACGGGATGTGGATCCGGACTCTGCATTCTAGAGGTGTTAGAGTAAAAAGGGTACCTAAGAAGTGACGCGTTTTGTCGGTCTCTGCGCATAGTGCCCATCACACACTGTACAGGAGGATGAGCTTGGGAGCAAGAGGTTGGGTGTTCCTGGTGGCGCATCTCCCGGTGTGGGGTGAAGGCTGCCCTGACTCTAGCAATGGGGTTCTCTTGCTTTATCATCCAAGAGTTGTCAGGCGTGGTCACCCTCTCCACCTTCACTTCCTGGTCTCCGAGTATTCAAGGCCTGATCTTAAAGTATTCTGTGTTACATAGGATTCCACTGCTTACAGCAGACACACCTGTTTTACTAGAAACCACCTTTTCCTGTAATTTACCCTTTAAGAAATGCTCCTCTTATGTTTGCAGGATGATATTCTAGATCTTGCTGATTCTCTGCCCCTTTAAAGAAAGAACCAGCCTCAGACTTCATAAAGGAACTGGCTTGCCATTACAGAGGGAAAGTACAAGCTGGCCTGGGAGAAAGAGGAGAGATCCAAACTTGGTGTGGGAAAGGCCAAAGAGGGTGGTTTCTTGAGTTGATTTGCTGGTCTTCAGCTTACTGAGTCACTTCTCTGTGCTAAGCTCGGAATACACCAAGATCAATCAGACATGGATTCTAGCCGTCAGACATGTGGCAGTTGTGGAGAAGCCACAGGACCAAGTACACAGCACAGAGGAGATAGTTCATAATTTCTAGATGTGGTTCAGAGTAGTTGCCCCATGCAGAAGAGAAGGCTCATTGGTGGGATTTGGTAGACGATGACAAGACCCTCATTCTGTGATGCTTCAGGAATCTCAAACTCTGAGAATGGCTTAGTGTGTGGAGGGCAGAGGCTCTGAGCTGACTGAAGGAGAGTGGCACCCAAGTTAAAATTAGTTGGGGTAGAAGAGGCCTGGGGCCTGAGGCAGCTGCCTCCAGAACCTTCCCCGAACCTTATGCTTGAGGCTCATTTCCCAGAACGCTAAAGAAGGTCTTTAAAACAAAAAACAAATAGTATGTAGGATTGCATCTGTTGGTTTGCTTTCTTTTTCTTTCCACCCTCTTGGTAAAGAAGCAAGCCAGACATTTTATCTGGTGATCTAGATATGAGGCTTTTTTGAGGTAACCCCCTAAACTTAGATATCAATCAAGGTTTGACACAGACCAATCAAATGTTCAAAGAAAACTGTTGCTTTTCAAAGAGATATACTGCCCAGACCAGACACAAGCTTTGACAGAATCCATTTTTCACTGTGAAGGTCAGGGTCCAGCCCCCTGACTAAATATAGCTCCCTCATTATAGTGCCTTAGCCTACTAACTCCGGCTGTTTTGGAGTGTTGGACTTTCCGTTCTCCTTTTCGAATAGGAAATGTTGGTTGGCAGTGACATTTCTGAAAATGAAAGTGAAAAAGAGCCATCTTTATTTTTTTTTTATTATTCTTATTTTTAAAGCTCTACAAAAGATACAGTCCAGAAGTAAATGTTTTGAAAATTACATGCAGGTAAAATATGAGATTTCCTTCAAAGCCTAGTAAAAATTTAGTATATGATCTTTAACTGTTTTCTCTGTGTCCACAAGCACACAGTAATTTTTCCACAAATGACTTTTTATCTTTCTTTATAATCTAATAATCATAAAAGCACTCATTTATTGAGTTCCGTGTGGTAGGTACTTTGCTAAGTAATTTACCTTATTATCTTATACAACCTGGTGAGATGAGATGATATTATTATTCTCATCATCATCATCATTATTATTGTTGTTGCTGAGGCTCAGAGAGTATAAATTGACTTGCTTAAAGTCACAGACTCCAGTCTTGTGGTCTTAACCACTGTCCCATCTTCTTATGAGTCATGAGATTTAGAATTAGAGTCTCTGAAACCTGGAAGAAACCAGATATCTTCAGGGTCAGAGAGCTTAGCTGATTCTGGAACATTTCTCATTCTAAAGGGAACTCTCTTCTCTTGGTGATGTCAGTCAGAGCAGTGTTAGAAGCTGTTTATCTGGATCCTCTGTAGGCATCTGATAGCTTCCTGTGACATCTTGGTACAGTGTGTGTGAAAATGTGGCCTGGGTGTTTACTGGAGAAGGGACTGTGTTCAAAGGATGTTCTTCAATAGTTCTGTCACCTAATAGTGAGGAGGGGCCTCCAGGGCATTGTTGGACAGCCACAGCCTCAACAGTGAATGCTCCTGTGTTGAAAACTGACCTGGGTCAGAATGGAGAGGGACTGCTCTTCCAGACTGCAGAAAGGAAGAAGGAAGACCAAACACATATCATCTAGCTTCAAAGACAACAGAAAGATCTGCCTTGGAAAAAATGGACATTAAGAGGGATTAGGATAGAGATAAATCTGCATATAAGGGCCTGATCAGGCAGGACCTCATAATCCAGGGTAGAAGTTTGGTCTTCATGCTCACTTCAGCAACACATATACTAAAATTGGAATGATATACAGACTAGCATGACTCCTGTGCAAGGAGAAACATGTAAATTTGTGAAGTATTACATATTTAAACAAGAAAAAAAGAAGTGCAGCTGTCATCCTAAAAGCATGGTTTACCAGGCATGTGACTTCCTCTCAGTAGGTCTACTTTAGCACTTAGATTAATTTTATGTAGTTTCTTACCTAACAGCCCTTGTTGAAGATGTCATATCACCTGGCTCTTCAGATAGTATAAAGTAATGGTTAAGAGTTCAAGCACCAGAGCCAGATTAGGTAAATTTAAAAACCCAACTACTAGTCATTAGCTGTGTAACTGTGGACTTAAACTACACCTGTTCCTCAGCCTCCTCATCCATAAATGAGACTAATTATAGTACCTGCCCTCATAGGGCTTCTGTGAAGATTACCTGTGTTAATACAAACAAGGTTCTTAGTGTCCAGCTCTAAGTGTTTGTTCCACACATGTTACTTATTATTTTTTTCATCATTGTTGGTATGATCATAGAGATTACTGAGAAGCATAGACAGCATCTTTATCCCAGCATCTGTATCCACCCAAGCTCCAGCTGCCAATTTACCTACTTCTGCTTCTCCTTCAAGACTCAGCATTCCTACATCTCTTTGAGAAAACATTTTCCCTTTTTCCCTCACTCTCTCATGTTAATTGGGCCACACGCCTGTGCCTGTGTCTTTCCTGGTAGTTACCTCACAGGCTTTTAAGTTGTCTGTTTCCTTGTCTCCACTCTGGACTGTAAATTCCTTGAGGTCAAAGGTTTAGTGTGTGATTTTTTTTTCTTTTTCTTGTTGTTGTGGTTATCGTTATTTTTATTCGCTGTATCCCTGAGGCCTACTCTATAGCAGATGCTTAGCTGGTGAATGTAAAGAGTCAATAAATTAACAGAAGGCCTCAACACAATCATGGGGGCAGCTTTCAACCTACCTAATGGAACCAATTATTTTGAAGCACTTAGTAGCACACTAGTACATAGCAACAAGATGCTCCTAAAGTGATTCTAACTGGGTCACTGATGACAGCACTTGCTTCATGTTGGTCAGGATTACTATCATGTAAAACATTCATTTAGAAAATATCAGAATTCAAGCTCTTCACTAATTCCTATTGCCCTTGTAGAATTTCGGTGAAATACTCTCCTGCAAGCTTTCTCAACATCAACACTGTGACAATTTGGATCATATAATTCTGTGTTGTAGAGGGCTGTCCTATGTATTGTAGGACAGTTAGCAACATCCCTGCTCTCTGTCCTCTGAATGACACGAGCAACCAGGCTGTCAGTTGTGACAGTCAAAAACGCCTCCAGACATTCCAAGTGTCCCCTGGGGGTCAAAATCATCCCTGGTTGAAATCATAGAGGTGTAACCTTGGACTTGAACTACACCTGCTCAAGTTTCTGTTGCCAAGAAAATCATGATAATTTAGTGATCACCTACACTAAGTAAATTGGTTTATAACAAGTTACAAAAACAGAGCTCTTGGCAGTTATGTAGCAAAACAGTTGGGGTTTAACTCCTCATTCCTGACTTTTCAAATGTAAGAATGGAGCAGATTTGAAGGTTATACAGCTTTGATGACTATTCTTGATTTATTAAATTTGTTATGCTTTCATTCTTTTATTAATCTGCCTGGAAGATTCTACTGATTCCACAGACTCAGACTTATATTTTTTGACAGAATTCTGGCTGTTGCTTTTTCATTTTCTGCTCAAAAGTTCACTTGCTCTGTAATTCCTATAAAACAGGAATTGTATGACTTAACTAATATAAAGTACATTAAGACCTAGCAAGTGATAATAATTCAACATTAGCTGCTGTTATTATATTAAATCTAGTTTACAGGTGTACTTGAAATTCTCACAACTTGTGTATCCTTAGAAGTATTAGAGGATGAATATACTGTAGTGGTTTTCTCATAATTGCAACTTGTGCTTCTTATAAACACTTGTGTTGCTTTCCTTGAAGACTTCAGTTTCATTTTGAGATTCAAGCATCACTTCAGAAGAGAAAAAAGGAACAGCATAAATAACAAGTTGGGAAATGTGTGTTTTGTTGAAAGTGGCTTTGCATTTTTTAAAGCAAGATTGAAGAGGACATAACTTGCCATCTCCATCCTTGACACAATACATCTTGGCACTAGATATTCTTTTTTTTCCTTTTAAGTAATCTCTACCCTCATGGTGGGGCTTAAACTCTCAACCCCAAGATCAAGAGTCAAGTGCTCCACTGACTGAGCCAGCCAGGAGCCCATAGATAATCTATTTACATCACACACAGCAATACAAGCCTCTGCCTCTAATGTCAAAGTGAAACGCAAAGGCAACACCTAACTACACTTAAAGTCTAAGTGCTTAGTATGTGATACGTTCTGATTGTGGATGGGGATTGGTGTGTGCTTAACAGAATGCCAAAAGATTGGAGCTGGAGACATCTAAATCTGTTCCAGGCCATGGAACAGCAGGATCTTTCACCTTGGAAGCTTGTTGGAAATGCAGAATTTCAGGCCCCTTCCCAGACCTACTGAATCAGAGTCAGCTTTCTGAGAAGACTCCCAGATGACTCATAAGCATATTAAAATTTAAGAAGCACTGATCTGGTCTGGTTCAAAAGAAACATTGAGAACATTTAAATAAATGTACCCATATGCGCAGGTGTTAACTTCAGAAATTCTACATACGTAGTTTTTGGAATGGTCCAGGATCTTAACTCCCCAAGTCATTTCCATATACATTCCCCACGTAGAAGTTGAGAAGTACTGATCCCATCAAACCCCCAATTTCACAGTTGTAAAGTCTGGAGTTCATGCGGCTAATAAATAGTAGCTTCTTTAATTGACATAAAGTAAAGTACTTTTTTTGTTAAATCATCCTGCAAATATCCTGAAGCTCTTATTTAACCTAATTCATCTGAATAGCTGACTCACACATTTGTGATTATTTGCCCGTCTCATTCTCACACACCCCTCCCTGCCATCAGGACTCTTACTTCGTGGCCGGGGGTCAGAAGCACCAACCACACACAGAATTTTCAAACACATAAATGTCTCCAGTGCATCTGCAGCCAACAGGCTCGTTTATTTTCATTTGTGTATATTCAGGCCTCTCCTTTAAGACAGCACAGTATAGCTGCTGAACAAATGAGCCTACATTTTCTTCTTCTTTTTTTAATGTTTTTATTTATCTTTGAGAGACAGAGTGTGAGCGGGGGAGGGGCGGGGGAAACACAGAATCTAAAGCAGGCTCCAGGCTCTGAGCTGTCAGCCTGGAGCCCCATGTGGGGCTCAACTTCTTGAACTGTGAAATCATGACCTGAGCTGAAGTCAGACGCTTAACCACTTAACCGACTGAGCCCTTCAGGCATCCCCTTAAAGTACCTCTTCCTCACGTGGCCTGTGGAGGTGTTACCAGAGGGTGAAAACTGCAGGTGCCACTTTATGCTACTAGTTGCTTGAAATGGCAAGGGATTTCTGGAAGACTGGTACTTGTTTGAAAAGAGCATTACTTGAATCTCTTCAGAATGAGTGTGGTCCTAAAATATGTTCTAAGCCTTCCAGCTATCAGCACCTGGTATTAAAAAATGGTCAGATAGCCTGTATGTTTTAATGCTGCAAGGATGAGAACCCCAAGTTTCTAGTTGGTAAAGGAAGATCAGGATAAGAGAACCCTGGGATGCACTGGATCGGGAAGTATTAAAACATTTGCAGATGGAATGAATTGCAGTTCTTTTATGCCAAAACCTAATCTCAACAAGGTGTTGAGC
Source organism: Suricata suricatta (assembly GCF_006229205.1). Lineage (NCBI taxonomy): Eukaryota > Metazoa > Chordata > Mammalia > Carnivora > Herpestidae > Suricata > Suricata suricatta. Next base: position 35,320,024 of record NC_043711.1, read on the forward strand.
TTAATCAGCTTCAACACCAATGCTACAATATTACTCTTATTTTTGTTGTTTCATCCATTCACTCCACAGAGTATGAAGCATTTACTAACTTCTCAGGCACTGTGTCAGGGGATGGAGGGCAGAATAAGAACCTATAATTCCTACCTTGATCATGTCTAGAATCTAGAGGGGATGCAAGATGAAACTACACGCATAATAATTAACTTTTATACAAGGATAACAAGTGTACAGAAATATACGCTTACATAAACATATTCTTTTTTTTAATGTTTATTTTTGAGAGAGAGCTCGAGTGGGAGTGGGACAGAGAGAGAGAGGGAGACACAGAATCCGAAGAAGACTCCAGGCTCCAACCTGTCAGCACAGAGACTGATACAGGGCTCAACGTGGAATTTGAACCCACGAACCCCGAGATCATGATCTGAGCTGAAGTCAGAAGGTAACCGAGTGAGCCACCCAGTTGCCCCACAGATTCTTTTCCACCTCACTTATCTCATTTCCCCTGTACATTATGATGCTAAATTTCAAAACTCAGGTGTTGAAAATGGGAAAGGCATTGAGTATGTAGACAGGGGAAAGAGTAATTCAATTTTTCTCTTCCTCACCAGCTGCTGTCTTTTACTCAGTTGAACAAGTATTTACTGAGCACTCACTCCATGTCAGACACTGTCTAGGCCTGAGGACATGAGCAAGATTACAACTCCACCCTGCCTTCCTAATCTTCCCAGAATTCATCTCTTCCTGCCCTTCCATACCTCTTTATCTGCACTTAAGGTACGCACAGCCAATGTTGGCATGTCCTTCCCGGACGCGTTATATGCTTCTTATGAGTACAGAACTTTAGGGGATCTGTCAACACCCAGTGAAATTTTAATCTCAAAATTCTTCATCTAATAAGGATGGTCTTTCATTAAATCCGTGGACACCATTTATGCAATCTTGTTCTTGACTTTTCCTCACACAACTTTTAAAAAAAATACTCCCTGCCCCCATCAGTCTGGGGTTGGTTGTTTCTGTCTCCTTTCCTACATTAGTATTTACAATGGTTCTGGATAAGGGGAAATGAGCATATTTGGGATTCCTGGCCTCTTTCATAGAAGGCAAAAGCTCTCAATCTACTTAGTAGGGGCCAAGGCCTCTGTATAACAAATCCATTCCTACAGGATGAACTTGACTTACCAACTTAATACCAAATGTGTGCAGCACTATTGGAAATTTCTTATTGTTTGTCTTTTGGACAAATGAATTCTATCGTTTATCACTTAGCTTCAGAATACATACCCATAACATCCTCCTCTGTCTCTTGCCATGGGCTTAGCTTCTTGTTTCCTAGAACACCCTCATGCCTATGACCTTGGACAAAAGCTGCAGGCTGCCTCTCCATTGTGCAAGTACTTACTGTAAATAGGTAGGATTTCTCAGCCTGCCCTTCCGTGGAGCATTCCCTAACGGGAAAGCCGAGATGGCAGAAAGTCCATCTGAAGTGGAACACTGAGGCTTTGGCTCCTGCTTCTAATTATCTGCTTCAGTGTGCCACACAGGTGGCTCCTCCCTCAGAGAAACAGACGGGAATGCAGAAATTGGGTGGTGGTGGGAGGTAGATAGGAGCCTACTTGGATGAAGGAAGCTTATGTGTCACCAGGCTCATTTGCATTTGCCCAACCCCAGCCGCCTCACCGCTGTAAGAACCTGCCATGTGAAAGCAATTTCCTTTACTGAAAGGAGTCAGAAAAAACAGTTTGTAAACAAATATCTTTCCGCTGCTGTTTAAAAACATTACTTGTTGTGAGAGTAACCATAGGTTCCTAATTGTTGAAAGCAATGATTAGTATGCATGAGAGTCCATTATTACCATTCTCTCTGCCATTGTATATGTTAGAAATTTGGCATGATGCAAAGTTTAAAAAGGATTCGTTGCAATCTAATCAGAGCCTTGTACACTTTTATTTGAAGCTGCATCACTGTGGGAAGTATGAGATACATGACTTCTAAACCAGGCCCAACTTATTATTTATTAAAAATAAAATAAGCAGGGTGCCTGGGTGGCTCAGTCGGTTAAGCATCCTACTTTGGCTCAGGTCATGATCTCATGGTTCGTAGGCTCGAGCCCTGCATCGGGCTCTTTGCTAACAGCTTAGAGCCTGGAGCCTGCTTTGGATTCTGTGTCTCCCTCACTCTCTGCCCCTCCCCTACTCATGCTCTGTTTCTCTCTGTCTCAATAATAAATAAACATAAAAAAAATAAATAAAATAAGCAATTAGCTTCAACACATGGAGGTTCATAAGATATGTCTTATTGTGAATTCTTTTAACATGTCAACTGCTGCCAAGACAATGGATCATTTGGATGTGGTGTTTAGTTTGATATTGCCAAGTACCCAGGATGCAAGAGCTATACATACGCAGCAAGAATGCAATAGATTCTATGAGTCTTCCTAATTCAATTGGTTAAGAAAAGCCCAGCCTTAGGTTACCATGCCCTTTTTGTGACGAAAGAGACAGGCTCCCATCCCACCTTCACTGCTCTGAAGGCTCTTTTCCTGGTGACACTGGATCGTGTTGATTCACTTCTGATTTGTACATTTACATTTATACTTTGTAGTCAGAAATAGCTCCTGCCAGGATGGAAGCCATGTTGGGAAGCTAAGGGAACCACGGAAGACCATCGGGGTCATTAGAGGAGTCACAGAGCAAGAGGGGCCTGTATAGACAGGTGTGCAGGACTAGAGGTCTCTGTCTGTGCTGCCCCACGAGCCGCACTCGTGGTGACACGACTTACCAAGTTCCTCCTGCCAGCAAGCCAAAGGGCCCTTTCACCCCATCCAACCAAGTCATGATCACTATACCTCACATCTGTATGGGCATTCACATCATGTTTCCTGGTTTTCTTTTTCCTCTGTTTTTCTCGTCACAACTCTGTGAAGGTACAAAGACAGGGACTATTTCTCCAGTATATTTCGTGTACAATGAGAGTAATAGTAATTTGTCCAAGACACATCTCCCCACCGCTTTACTCGGGGCCCTGGGAAGTTGCTGGGCTTCCTTTAAATAACATGAAAGTATGCTAGATCCTTACTTACCTATTTTCTTTCTTTCAACAAACATGTATTGAATACCTACTGTGTGCCAGGCTCTTTACTAGGTGCCAGGGAGAAAATGTTACAGTCCCAGCCCTTATGGAGCTTAATCTCTAGTGAGTGCGAGACAGACATTCATCTAACACTCAGTCAAGTAAATGTAAAAGCACCTCTGTGATCAGGGCAATGAAGGTGAAGCATATGGTGCTATCACGTGGTCAGAGAGACTGATTAGGCTGGGATTTGAAGGAAGTAGGAGTGAATCAGGCTGAGAATGTGCGCACGCCTGTGGGGGACAGACACAGGGCAAGTTCTAGAAACCCCAGAGGTTGGAGTGTATGAGGCGGCGTATGAGGAGAGCACAGGCAGGGCTGCTAGCCCTTCGGCCCCACATACTGATTATTAAAAACACCCCCTGCTCCTAGGAGATGCAGCCTAAGCCAGATTGTGTAGTGAATGAAATGTGGCCTGGGCTGTAGTCCCTCACTTACGCCTCAGCCAGGCCTTCTTGTCCCAGGTTCAAACTACACAACTGTATGCAGTAGCCCTGGCTGTACAGGCAGGCGAGAGCCAGACCCTGAGGGGGCCTAGGAGAATGTGTAACAAATTGTGTTTTTATTCTAAGAGCTATGAGACGCAAGAAAATGGATGGGTGGTTTCCTATTTGCAGTAACCCCTCTGGCTGTTTAGGGACCACAGAAAAACATCATCAATTTAGAGAAATCCACTGTGAGTGAATTCCACACCCCCCCCCCCCCCACTTTCCTGGTGAGTCAGGCTTCCTCAGGAACCAAACTTCAAAAATAGCTGTTTGGGTTAGAAAATTGGAACTTGGGGCGAAGCTGCTTCCACTGCCCGGAAAGCATCTCACCGCCTTTTTGGCTCTTGTTGGCATTGCTGTGTAACTGGAGTTTCCACATGTGCACTTGACTTGCTCTGAGCACCTCTGCTTTGGTAAACTTGTATCGCCAGCTCTACAGTCGATGGGTTTGAGGACATATTTACTAACCTGTCTGTTCCTTAGCTTGCTTATATGTAGAAGGAGATGCATTTTTCAAGATCCTTCCCAGCTCTAAAATTCTGTGACCAGCCAAGCTTTCTCTTTCCCCTTCAGGGACTTGTGCTGAAACCGAAGCTATACCTAGCTGAATCATGTTGGCACATTCAGGACGTGTGTCCACACCTACTGATAGCCATCTTCTTTAGCTCGAAGTGAGAATGCCAAGGGATTTCCCAGAACGATCCTTCATTGCTGACCCCAACTGGAAGAATACTGAGAAGCGGGGGGAGGGGGGTGTTCCAGAAGCTGCTCAACAATGCACAATGGGTTAGATTATGAATTGCTGTCACACTTACATCGCTGGCACCCTTTTCTCTCCCTGAGACCCCTAGGAATATGTTTCTTTGCTTCTTTGGCCCTTGGTTTATTCATCTGTGCAATGGGACTGAACTGATTTATTTTTGAACACTCTGCTACCGGATTCTGTGATGGGATTATAAGCCTCTTTACAACCATGCATGTTTCCACTAGAATTTTTAACCATTACATTTATTTATGTATTCACTTACTTATGGAATAGGACGTATATGCATATAGGTGTATATATTTTTTTTTATCTCACCATAGGAAAACATACTGAATGCCTTTGACTTGCTAAACTAGGTCCTATTTCCACCAAGGACAGAAAATTACATTCGTTCTTTCCCTCTGTCCTCTCCTCCCCTCTCTGCCCTTCTCCGTCCCTTCTACCTCTCTGCCTCCCTTCCTCCCTCCCATCTCATTCAGGGATTACCAGTAAGTGACACTCCACCATCAGAGCCCAGTGGCAACTGTATCCATGAAAGCTGGGGTGGTATATTTATGGGAGTTTTCTTCCTAAAGGTTCTTGGGCTTTCTTGTGAGTCACTGTGGCTGACAGACCAGCTGTCGGTGAAAAGCTTTGCTCATCTCAGGCAAGAAGTGACTCCCTGGTTCCTGCGCGCACTGGAAAATGAAATTAAACCCTACAGAGTGGTGCATGTGTTTTATTTTACTCCAAGCGCAGGAAGGCGCCAAGGCATTGGAGTGAAACAGGTTTTATTCTTTGTTCGAATGGAATGGCCCTTCAGGAGAAGGAAGAAAATCGTTTTTGCTCCAAGTAACTTTGTTCATTTTTTCCAACTTGGAAACTTGGTTACTTTCTAATTATAGACCGCAGGCTGGGCGTGTTGTAAGCTAAAACCGGTTCTATAGGGCTCTGTGCTCTGTTCTTTTCCCTCGAATATGAAGAACAGGAACAGGTGAAAAGCAAATTGGGAATTGCTTGAGTCAGGCCTGGATTTTTTGTTGTTCTTTGTCCTGAGCTTTATTTAGACATTCAAATAGATGCCTATTTTACTTCAACAGAGGAAAATAGACAAAGAGTGGCATACTTTTTACTTTATGCTTCACCTCATGAATCATTTTAATAGGTGTTCTAGAAAGAACTGAGTTAGGTTACATTTGCTACTTTGTTACCAACCATCCGTCTTTTATTTGAAGTTTATGAAGAGTGTTTTCCTTGAACTTGAACCCTCCACTGCAGTGTTTTGAGTTAATGTTGATCTTTGCTTTTCTTGACAGCTCAAAAATATTTGGGTGAAACTAATAAACAAATGGGAATAAGCTAAGTACCCATGATGCTACTACCCCTGTATAACCACTAGTCTTTTAGAATAATTTCTTTCTGAATCCCTTGACAGCTAGGAGTGAGACTGATTAATTGGTGACAGATCCTGGGCCTCTCCACTCCATTTCCTCATCGCCTTCTAAAAAAGATTTTATTTTTGTCCTGTCCAATTTTTTCTTTCTCCAGGCCTATAATTGTCTTTCCCAGCTTCTGGGCTTAAATCAGCAGATAGGGCATAACCCAGATAAAATTTTAAAACAGAGGAAGTACAGAGTGACTATGTGATAAAGAAGTGGTGACGGACAGAGTGGGTGCTGGGAAAGCTAGGAGGAGGAGGATGGGGCACCCTGGCTAGAAGAAGACCTGCAGAATGGGTAGAGAACCCAGGTTTGGGTGAGAGAGGGAACAGCTTCACTGTGACGTGTGAATTGAAATTGCATCCATGTTATTGGAGAGGTGATGGGAGTAAAGATAGGCTGCTGTAGCTAGCCTGTGCGAAGCCTGGGTTGAGGACCAGGAACAGTTGCTGTTATATTTTTATATTTCCCTTTTTTACATGTTCATTTTATTTCTGATTACAAAATAATGTACTCATTGTAAAGCTTTCTACTTCTGAGCTATAAAGACCCTGTGCTTGGAAATCTCCGCTGATAACCCATCCCCTAATGAGACTCTTATCCCTTTTAAAGAATTTTAATGGATTCTCCGTGCCAGGAGTCATATACTCAAATGCCTCCATGGGCCAGATAGCTTATGTAAGAGAGCAATGCAGGACAGCTATTAGAAAAACCGATTAGTGGCGGCTCGCTGGCGGCGTCTGTGTCAGACATGCAGTAGGTGGTGGGGAGGATAGGAGCTGATTGGAGAGCATCTGTTCTGTGTGAAAGAGAAGGTACTGTAGTTGTTGACGTGTGGAGAAGGGGGCCTACTGTTGTCGATTCTCTTGTTTATAGGAGAAGCTACAAATCCCAAGTTTTACGGATTTTTTAAACAGAGCAGGATTCCAATAAAAGTTCTTTAAACACTGTCCAATCCAAACACAAATGTGACAGGAGACTGGATCTGGCCATGAGCCCGTCATGTGACATACATCTGTTGTGGCAGCTCCTAGGAGGATTTGAATAAGCCTGTAGAGCTCAGAAAATATTTGAACGCTGTACTGGATGTGTACCAGAGCCCGGGGGGTAATGAAAGTGCAACAGCTCCTTCAAAAGAAGGGGTCTCTTTTAAATTTTAAGAGTCCTTTTAGCTCTTTGCTACATTTACTGCAAGAATGAGGACCATTCTCAGCCATAGGAATGTTGATGTTTCAGAAAATGTCCACATCACACTTCAGGGACATATAGTTATTGTGAAAATCCCCAGAGGATCCTCAGTGCAGAACTCAGTCTCCTCAGGAGGAGAAAGAAGAGGCTCATGTGTGACAAACTTGGGGCAATAGAAAGGGACAGGCTACCGTTCTCACTCTCTGTAGTCACGTACAGAGCATGTTCAAGGGCATCCCCCTGGGCTTCAATTACAAGCTGAGGTCTGTACTGTATGTTCACTTCCCCAGCAATGTTGTTATTTAGGAGAATTGTTCTCTTGTGGAAATCCGAAATTTCTCAGGTGAAAAATACATCTGCAGAGTTCAGAGAAAACCACACCTTGTTTATTAAGTAACTCAAGTCCAGGAAAATAAGTTAATTCCTGAAGGAAACGAACTGAACTTGAATCAAATTCAGCTGGTCTGGTTCAGCAAGCCACAACACTTAAAAGCAAAGATATCCAAAACCTTGGGGGATGGTACCTATGTTTCTGAAAAAGGAACAGTTTGGCAGGCTGATAAATATGATTGAGGTTGTCCAGCTGCAGAAACGAGATATCAGATGAGGCCCCAGACTTACTTGTGATATTTTAAAGAGGCAATAAAAGCCATGTATGGATTTTGGGAGGAGGGGGAGTCTTTTAAAACTGTGGACCTCTAATGAGATGGACTGATGACCACTTTGGTGGGAGTCAAAACACCCAAGTGTGAATCTTGGCTCCACCGTTTTCTCACCTCTGTGCCTCACTTTCTTCATTTAAGAAATAAATTGGGGCGCCTGGGTGGCTCAGTCGGTTAAGCCTCCGACTTCGGCTCAGGTCAGATCTCACGTTCGTGGGTTCGAGCCCCGCGTCAGGCTCTGTGCTGACAGCTAGCTCAGAGCCTGGAGCCTGCTTCCGGTTCTGTGTCTCCTCTCTCTACCCCTCCGCCTCTCATGCTCTGTCTCTCTCTGTATCAAAAATAAATAAAACATTAAAAAAATTAAAAGAAAATAAAAGAAGAAAAAAAAAGAAATAAATTAATAGTATCTGCCACATCGGGTTATGAGGATAAATAGAGACAATCTCGATAAAATGCTGAGTAAGTACTCAACACCTGATTTGCTCCTTCTTAACTTTCTGATCTTCCCTCCCTGTTCCCGCTACCGCTGACCCAGGCTCCGTCTTTTTTCCGCATTCCAGGTTCCTGAGTCCCTTCAACATGATCCTTGGCGGCATTGTAGTGGTGCTGGTGTTCACAGGGTTCGTGTGGGCAGCCCACAACAAAGACATCCTGCGCCGGATGAAGAAGCAGTACCCCACAGCGTTTGTCATGGCGGTCATGTTGGCCAGCTACTTCCTCATATCCATGTTCGGGGGGGTCATGGTCTTTGTGTTTGGCATCACTTTTCCTCTGTTGCGTAAGTGAACCTCAGTCTTCTTTTCTTACCTTCTTTTCTATTGTTCAGAAACAAATGCAGGAGTGATTGTTCATTGGGAATTACCTGCCCTGTTTCTTAGGTGTGTTGGCATGTCTGCAAAATTATTGGAAGTTTCTGAAACAGCAGATCAAGGCCTAGTGGTGCAGTCAGTCCACAGATATATATATATTGGGTGCCTGTTCTGTTCCAGACACTCCTCTGGGGCTATAACAATAAACAAAAGAAATACAAATCCCAAGTTACACGGCAAGAAAGTTGCACAGCCTGCATTGGCCTCCAGATTGGTCTGATGTTCAAGTCTGTTCTCAGTCTCTAAGTGCCATTCATACTGATGCAAGAATGAATATATTTCCTTTGGAAGTACACTATTTACTCTCTACTTACTCAGTAGATCATGTTTAGTGTCCCACTTTCCTAAGTCTGTAAGAATAATTGGCCCAGAATTTAGTTACCAAGTACTCCAGTTCTGGTGAAGAGAACTTGATATTTTCTAAATTTTACATTCATTGTTCACTGAGATCCCAAACACTTGAAACCTGAAATAGAGAACAGATTGCATTCCAGTCTCATCAGCAGAAATCTACTGAAATTTTGATTATATGAAGTGACAGGAACCTCCTTTTATCTTATTAATAGCATTTCATATGTATTTTTTCATTAAATACAATCAGATGCTTGCTTGGTGTTTTGTTAGATTAAGCCCAGAATATTTATAGATGAATCCCACACCTTATTGGCCAAAATATTTCAATCAGCAAAGGCAAGACTTTTAAAAATATTCCTCAAGTTTTCCCTGTGTGCTGGAGGCTCAGAATTTCAAAGATTTCGCTTTGACACACAGCTGGTTAACCTCAGTGCCTTTCTCCATCAGAACCTGAGACAGGCCAGTGTCATGAAATGTATCATAGGTACAAAGTCAAGGGTCTGGATTTCTTTTCCTAGACATGCTGGAAACCAGCCTGTGCTTTGGACCAGGTATCCTATATGGGCTGTAGTTCACTCATCTATAAAATAAGGAAATTAGACAAGATTAGTGACTCCTAGACCTTGATGATTCTGAGAATCATATATGACACTTGTAAAAAACACAAATTTCCCAGCCATATCCCTTAGAGATCTTGCTTCTGTGAGCTGACAGTGGTGCCCCCCCAAAACCTGTATCTTTAGGAAGCTCCTGAAATGTTTCCAATGGCCAGTCTAGATTGGGAGCCTCCAGATATGAGGCACAACAGTGTTTCTTAAGATGATGGTCCATGATCACCTATAGGAGATTCATTCAGAAAGAATATTGGCATTTTACATTGTGGAACCCTACCTCAGTCTTATTGGTCTGAATTTTGAGTGGTGGAGACCTAGAATTTGCCTAACAGCTCTGTAGGCGATTTACACATACACAGGAATTGGAAAATCGCTCACTGCAGATCACCTGGGCGATCTATTTAAAATACAGATTCCCTGAGGCTCCTGGGTGGCTCAGTTGGTTAAGTGTCCGATTTCGGCTCAGGTCATGATCTCTCAGTTTGTGGGTTCGAGCTCCACATCAGGCTCTGTGCTAACAGCTAGCTCAGAACCTGGAGCCTGTCCTCAGATTCTGTGTCTCCCTCTCCGACCCATCCCCTGCTCACGTTCTCTCTCTCTCTCTCTCTCTCTCTCTCTCAAAAATAAATAAAACATTAAAAAATTTTTTTTAAATACAGATTCCTAGGACCATCCCTTTAAGGTTCTAGTTCAGGAGGTCCAGGAGAGGGGCCAGGGAATGTTTCTCAGTAAACAAATGTGAGTAATTCTAAGTAAGCAAGCAAATTCATGGAACCTCAGGGTACCTACCTGAGGTATATAAAACCTTTAGTTTTTATCTATCCATCTATATCCGGCACTTTGGAAAACTGCCTCAGGAAGTGCCTCCAAGGTGAACTTCACCTGCTGATGCCTGATAATTTCAAGCCATTTAAGTGGCAGCTAAAAAGGTAACAATATCAATGTGAAAAAGAGGGAGTGTGGAGATGACAGTCCTGCCTGCTGAATACGTTTTTCCTTCACACACAAAAGGCACTTAATATATGACTTAACAAACAGCTTTCTATCAAGTCTAAGGATCCATGTGAGGACTTGGGTACACTAGAGAACCAGACTGGGCTATGGCTGACTGCGGCAGCGGGCCCGAGGTGTGAAGACAGGGAGCCTAAGGTTGCAGTGGACCAAGGCCATTGCTGCCATGCTAATCAGGTTTCTTTTCTCTGCAGTGATGTTCATCCACGCGTCGTTGAGACTTCGGAACCTCAAGAACAAACTGGAGAATAAAATGGAGGGAATAGGCTTGAAGAGGACACCAATGGGCATTGTCCTAGACGCCCTAGAACAGCAGGAAGAAAACGTCTCCAAATTTGCTGATTATATCAGCAAAGTGAAGGAATAAATAGAGTGACCTGGTGACAGGGCTGCAGCAGACATCCAGGCACGGTTTGTCCTTATGCAGACCTACTTCCCATCTGTGTTCTTGAAATAGGAGGTGCCTGCACCACCCAGCTATCTCTGGCAGCATGCATGTATAGGTCCACCTGTTCACATCTCTGATGTGACAGAGAAGCCCTCAGAGACCGAAAGAGATGACCCTCCTATTATGCCTGAAGTTTCAAGTGTGTTTATGCAACTGTTAGAAAGTGGATCACACTTATTTCTTTAGAGAAATAAAAGAAAAAGAATTACGGATTGTACAGCAACAGCCCTGTTAACTTGTAGGAAAAAAAA
>NC_043711.1:35331321-35334103 GCF_006229205.1 Suricata suricatta
GGTTCCGTGTCTCCTTCTCTCTCCGCCCCTCCCCCTCTCATGCTCTGTCTCTCTCTGTATTAAAAATAAATAAAACGTTAAAAAAATTTTTTAATAAAAGGGCTGCTGTCGATAAAATTTTTAAGTGTCTAGCATATTCTACATCAAGAGGCTAAACTCTGATGGGAGAAAGTGCTCTAGACATGTTTAAAAGCTCGCTCTAGTAATAGTTGACGTTCTTGAGAGCTGTTCTGCCTGTTTGTATAGCTACAGTATTAATAAAATCAGGGATTCCAACAAGTGTTAATAGTCCCAAAAGAGGTCTTTGATCTTGGATGTGCAAAGAGAAAAGAGGATCCAAATTCGTGGCATACTGCTTCAGCACACAGCTTTTGTCAAGCGACAGGTGAAACTGCTTACTTACGCTTCTTCCATCGACTCCTACCCTAGAAATTAGTTGAAGATTTTCACTTCTTCAGTGTCCTCTGGAAAAAATGCATGATAGGTGAGTCACCCTCCTAAGATGTCACATCACTTGAAACTTGGTTTTTTAAAGTTTTTAAATTTTATTTTTAAATAATCTCTTTGTCCAACGTCAGGCTCAAACTTGCAACTTTGAGATCAAGAGACATTGTTCTATCGGCAGAGCCAGCCAGGTGCCCCTTTTTAAAATGCAATCATATACAGCACTTATATGCTAGGTGTGCATATTGTTATTATGCTAGAATTGACCACCAACAGTCATTATAATGAGTATGTTTTTTATTTAAGCTGTCACGTCTTCCAAACAGATTGCATTCAGTCTACATAATTCATGTAGAAAATGGAAGGGGGCTAAAATGCGTCAGGTTTAGAAAAGGATCCCATTGGAATTCAATTTTATTCTGGCTGGAAATTAATAAACTGTTAAGGTTTTACTAAACACTGCCATCGTCCCCACCTAGTCCAGTGGGGATATGTTCTAAGGCACCCCCCCTTTGGATGCCTGAAACCACAGACAGCACAGAACCCCCTGTATATACTGCTTTTCTCCTTACGTAACTAGGAGAATGTGTAGCTTCTAAATCAGGCACAGAGATTAAGTACAAAAATCACCAACTAGAACAATAATAAGATACGCTGTAATAAAAGTTATGTGAATGCAGTCTGTCTCTCAGAATTACCTTACTGTACATCCTCACCTCTCCTCTGTGATGACGTGGGATGAGAAATATTCTATGTGATGAGATGCAGTGAGGGAATGCCGGGGGTGCTGGGATATGTACTGTTCGGCTACTGTGGACCTCCTGACGATGTGTCAGAGGAGGGTCATCTGCTTCTGGACCACGGCTGACAGCAGGTAACTGACGTGTGGTGGGGACCACTGTATTTGAAAACACGAGCGGTGCCGGTGGTACAGTACAGCACATCCTCATTGTTTAAAGGGTTGTCACCGAGTCTCCCAGATTTTTAGCACTGATGTGCATTAAACAGAGTCTCACACATGCAAAAATCTTTGATAGATTTTATTCTCCATATTTGGGTGAGGGTACAAACGCTAGACCATGGCTGTGAAGTCACGGTGGTTCCGCTGTGCTAGAGATGAAGGCTGCAGGTTGGCTGAGGAATTAAAATGCAGGAAAGATGGGGAGCGGCATATGTGGTTGCTTCTTATTTTAGGACATACAGAGAGAGTCTCTTCGGTAAGTACCACTCCAGTTGTCTTCATAATTCAGCGTTGGGGAAACCCAAATGTTTTCTAGTCATCTATGAAATCATTCAAGTGGCAAGCAAAACATTCTTGTATAATCTATATCTAAATACATGAGAAATAAAAGGAAGAAAGTAAAAAGATATATAAACTCATGCTGTCTTAATCCTAACGCCTAACTGTAAAAACATGTGGTTGTAACAATTGCTATCTAAAATGTTTATGAACTACAGAAGCCACTGATCACTCCCACGTTCACGTCTTTTTGCTTGGTCATCTAACGATGCTTTTCGGATTATTGTTCTCTTTGTGCCCCTAAGGAATTAATAAAATGCGCATTGATTTCCTTCTTTCGAAATGTTCCAGTTAAAACCTAAACAGTGAAAAAAATACAGGAAACATTATCTTGGACACCTTTTTGCCACAACAACAAGAAATGTGCAATATAAACAGAACTCAAGTTTTTTTTTTTTGGTTGCTTTTTTTTTAACAAGTCTGTCAAGAATAATACAGACTCCATAGCTCTAACCTCCTTAAAGAAGATGACATTTAGTTTGCAACAAATACCTGCTAGCGAAAAGGCATTACTAGCATTTCAAAAATTTACAAAAACTTGACAAAATATTCTCCTAAACCGCAATCTTTGTATTTGTAAACAGAATAAAAACAACTGGCTTATCCAGTTTTCACTGCATGTCAAACAGGTGGCAAAGTGATACAGATCATCTTTGAGTTTTAAAGAAGAAAAATAAAAGCTAAACTAATTTAGACCCCACATATTATAGTCCCAGAAAATATTTTTGGAGGAGAATGATGCAGGTGGGGGATGGTGGTGCTTAAAACAGGCTAACACATGACATCTATTTTAACAGTCTTTTTTCATTTACTTATATTGCCTTGATACTTTACAATTATTTTTTTTCCTACAAGTTAACAGGGCTGTTGCTGTACAATCCGTAATTCTTTTTCTTTTATTTCTCTAAAGAAATAAGTGTGATCCACTTTCTAACAGTTGCATAAACACACTTGAAACTTCAGGCATAATAGGAGGGTCATCTCTTTCGGTCTCTGAGGGCTTCTCTGTCACATCAGAGATGTGAACAGGTGGACCTA
>NC_043711.1:35334203-35355263 GCF_006229205.1 Suricata suricatta
TTTTTTTAACGTTTTATTTATTTTTAATACAGAGAGAGACAGAGCATGAGAGGGGGAGGGGCGGAGAGAGAAGGAGACACGGAACCGGAAGCAGGCTCCAGGCTCTGAGCTAGCGGTCAGCACAGAGCCTGATGCGGGGCTCGAACCCACGAACGTGAGATCCGACCTGAGCCCGAGTCGGAGGCCTAACCGACTGAGCCACCCAGGCGCCCTACAGCAGCCCTTTCTTAACTATCCTGCTTTGCATGCAAAGATCTTTTATAGAAACAGTAACATAGGAAGACAAAAAAAAAAAACCCTCTCAGTCACTGGTTATTGTAAAATCAGTTACCTGATTGGAACTATAGCTGTTCAAATTTGGATACTTTGGCACACACTAAATTATCTTTTAAAAAAACCAAACACCATATTTGTTTCCCATGGCCTATCCTTCTAAATTATGTATTTTTTAACTTTTCCTCCTTAGATCTATTCCCTCCTAGCCTGTTTTGCTTGTGATGTACCACCTATGATTATATAAGAGGAGAAAGAAGGCAAATGCGACTTTTCACTCAGGTTAAGAAGAGAGAAAGGGCACCAATGTGGGGTTTCCTGAGTTCTAATGTTCATGCCACTTCTATATAAAGATTCTATGCATCTAGTGACTAGAATGGATAATTATGGACTTAGGAACTTGGAAAGAGGGAAGAACAATTGGGTTGGAGTTGTCTGGAAGATTTTTATGGAGGATTACGACCTGATCTGGGCTTTAAAGACGGGGTAGGCTTTTGTAATGGTTAACAGGAGGGAAGTTTTGGAAGGTGTTCTATAGAAGAGCCAACATGAGCAAAGGCATAGGTGTCTGTGAGGATGTCTTATCAAGAGGTATATAATTCTGTGGCAAATATCATTGAATTACTAAATTGGGAACAGACAGTGGAGGGCCTTGACTAGTAAAGTAAGAAATTTAAAATGAATCCTGCAGCAAATTTCCTTTAGAAGATTTTTGAGGAAAGCAACAAAATCAAATTAGATTCACAGACTAAACATATATATGTGTGTGTATATGTATATGTTTTATACATATTGGATAAAACTAAAAATTTGTCAATGATTTTATTACTTATGCAAAACTTAAAAAAAAAAGCAAAGCTAACATGCTCTCTGCCTTTCTCCATCTATATATGGCAACAGGGAAGTATATGCATAATTTGTTTGTTTTTCCCATTACTTTTCCTGTAAACACTATTTTCTCCATGTCCCATGCCTTAATTGCTCTGCTCCTCACAGATACACACACACACACACACACACACACACACACACACACACACATACCCCTTTCTGAGTGAAGTACGACCCACCAGGGGAATGCCCAAGGGGACAAGCTAAACAGGGTTGGAAACTGAAAATCCCTAGCTGATTCTCCAGAGAAGAACGCATTCACATTCTTCATATTTGCAGCATCAGCAGTGCCTGGAGCTCAATTCACCCTCCACATACCCATCAAGTGAAACATGATTTGTGCCTTTCAAGATACCATGCGATGAATTACAGCAGGAGATGGAGGGAGAAATACTTAACACTTCTAAAGTATTTATTGTTATTTTCCAGAAGAAAGCAACACAAATGTTTACGAAAACAAAAACCTCTTTGAAACTTCTGTTGCTGGAAGCATGCCTGCATCGTACTCCAGTCACGCAAACTGACTGGAAGTAGAAAATGGTGTCCCAGAATATTATTTTTTTTTATCTCCTCCCTGTTCAGCCCCTATTTTGCCTCTGCCTTTACAAAACCCTCCGATCAGGTGTCAGCCCGTTCCTGGTTCCACCACCTGGCTCCAGAAGTATGCTCCTGAGTCTCCACGCTCTGATCCAAGAGTCATCATCTCAACTCCTTGTTCTTCTCGATGATTCTGGTGCCATTTACGCCAGTTCTTTTGGCAGTTGCACCTGTGTATTGAAGTCATTGAAGGACAGGGAAAAAATTAATTTAATCCTGGAAAGTCAAGAGTTTTACAGCAAAAATGACAAAACTTACTACATGTCTGAAAAGTTGCAGAATGGATGAGAGGTACCCAAAGTATAATAAAACAACAATAACAACCACAGTCACCACTCAGTGGGTATTTACTGATACCAGGGACTGATCTAAGGGCTTTCTTTAAGCACGTGGTAAAGCATATCATAAAAACAAAAGGGCAGATGCTCGACTCTGCCAGGATCAAATCCTGGTACAGGCACCAACAGCTGTGTGGTGCTGGGCATCAATTTTCTCTGCTGTAAAGTGACAGTATGTGTCTAATGGACAAGGCTATTTTAAGGATGAAGTGATATAATACAAGCTAGTAGTCAACTTCAATACTTCAAAAACAAGGCTAGCCTACGACAGCCTTGTGAAGAGGGAACAGGCACAGAGAGGAGAAACAATTTGCCACACGGCTAGTAAGCCGCAGAGCAGGCTTTGATCCGAGATCTGCCTGGTATCAGTACCCAAGCCTTAACCACAAAAAAGCTAGCACCACGAAAGTATAAAACATGTTCTTTTACAAACTGGTCTTTCTGGGGCACCTGGGTGGCTCAGTCTTTTAGGTGTCTGACTTTGGCTCAGGTCATGATCTTGGGGGTCAAGCCACACATCGGGCTCTGTGCTGACAGCCTGGAGCCTGGAGCCTGGAGCTTCCTTCGGATTCTGTGTCTCCCTCTCTCTCTCTGCCTCTCCTCTACTCTGTCTCTCTCACTCAAAAATAAGTAAATATTTTTAAAAAATGTTAATAGTACAAAAAACTCGTCTTTCTTTTTTGAAATGCATTTCTAATTTGAAACTCACTTAAGTTTTATTTATTTTTATTTTTTTATTAAAAATTTAAAAATTTTTTTTTTATTTTTGAGAGAGAGCGAGAGAGCGAGAAAGCGAGAGCGTGAGCAGGGAAGGGCAGAGAGAGAGGAGACACAGAATCCAAGGCAGGCTCCAGGCTCTGAGCTGTCAGCACAGAGCCCAATGCGGGGCTTGAACCCACAAACTGCAAGACCACAACCTGAGCTAAAGCTGGACACGCAGCCGACTGAGCCACCCAGGCACCCCCTCACTTAAATTTTGAAAATAAAACATCACTGGGAGAAGCCCTAGGGCAAAAAAATTACCAAAGAATAGTAGAAGTCTTGGGGTGCCTGGGTGGCTCAGTCAGTTAAGTGTCTGACTTCGGTTCAGGTCATGATTGTATAGTTCATGGGATCAAGGTTTGCGTCCGGCTCTGTGCTGACAGCTCAGAGCCTGGAGCCTGCTTCAGATTCTGTCTCCCCCTCTCTTTGCCCCTCCTCCACTCATATTCTATCTCTCCCTCAAAAGAGAAAAACATTAAAAACGAAAGAATAACAGAAGTCTGACTGCCAGTCAACTTTTAGTTTTGTTTCATAGGCAAAACTTAAAGATCAGGCAAGTTTCAAGTGGTGTTACATCTAAGGAGTGTGCCTTACCTCTCATACACAGTGTCCCTTCCAGAGAACACTCAGAGTTTGTGTACTAGTGACTAAGAATGTTGCTCCTATTCCCCATGTCCACCTGCCAGAGGGATGAGCCATCGTGGCCATCTGCTATGGCCCCTCCTACAGCCAGTTCTCTGCCCACGACCTTTGACTGGAAAGATTTCCCAACATCCTGCCTGCAGGGGAGACTCCTGATGTGTGGCTGCTGCCTGCCCAGCCTTCCCACCCAGGGCTTCTCCATGTGCTTGGGGCCCTCTCCCTCCTAGTGTCAGAGTTTCAGGACGGGAGGCTTGTGTCTGCACCTTTGTAGGGCCCAACCATGGAGGGCACCAATAGTGGAGAACACCAGTGAGCAGAAAATGCACTGCCAGGTATTTAAAGTGACTACAAAGTTGCAAGAAATACTTAAAACAGAGTGTTCTTTGTATTATTGAATGGACAAAAGCATTTTATATATGTTATTATTTATATAATGTTATATATATAATGTTATGCATGGGTGCGTTCCAAATACATAAAAATCTTTTAAAAAGCAGATGTGGCACCGGCCCAACATAGTAAACCCGGATACATATTGACATATTTAAAATATGACCACGTTGGCAATTCACTGTGAAAAACAATGAGTCATTGGTTAGCTGTCATCGGTCAGCTCTTTGGAAAAGAAATAACAAAGCGGGCTTTTTGTTCTCTATTTACTTTTTTTTATTTTTAAAAGAATTTTTTTTAATGTTTATTTATTTTTGAGAGAGAGAGAGAGACAGAATGTGAACAGGGGAGGGGCAGAGAGCGGGAGACACAGTATCTGAAGCAGACTCCAGGCTCTGAGCCGCCACCACAGAGTCTGATGCAGGGCTCAAACCCACAAACCATGAGGTCATGACCTGAGCCAAAGTTGGACACTCAACTGACTGACCCACCAAGGTGCCCCTACTCCCTATTTACTTCTAAAACTTAACCCTTTAATTCATCTGTAATATGGAATTTTTTTTTAAACCAAAAACTACAGGGGTGCCTGGGTGGCTCAATCAATGTCCGACTTCGACTCAGAGCATGATCTTGCCTTCTGTGGGTTCAAGCCCCGCGTCAGCTCTGTGCTGACAGCTCAGAGCCTGGAGACTGCTTTGGATTGTGTCTCCCTCTTTCTCTGCCCCTCCCCCACTCATGCTCTCTCTCACTCCATCAAAAATAAATAAACATATGAACAAAAAACTACCGCAACAATAAAAGATGGGCAAATATCCTAGTAATCTCCAAAAGAAGCCGTTTCTAAGGAGAACACAAAAGACAGCAACTACAAAGGAGAAGACAGCTAGCCTGGGTGTTATAAATACATAAAACTTAAAAACACATGAGAATTTGTGTGCAGCATTGTTAGGCGCCTTGTTGCCCGTTCACTTGTTGGTTAAATGTGGTTTAAGGAAAGTGTATGTGGAGGTCATCACACAGGGCACACACATACATACGCTCACAGAGACTGGGTCAGGGAGAGAAGATCCATCTCAGCAGGGGTTATTTAACTCGGCATATGGAGTTCAATTCCTGCTCTCAGTCAACACTGCAGAGGGTGTCCAGGCCAGAGATGAAGAAAGGCTACTTTGAGGAATTCACAATCTACTAGGAAGCCTACACTGTACCCTTCAGGGGGTTCAACCTGAAGCAGAATGTGGAAGATACAGTAAGAGAGGTGTAGATGAAGGATAATGGAAATAAGACTGTTCACTACTCGTAATTTGTTTGGTTTCTTCTGTTGTAAGAAGTCATATTTGAGTCAAGCCTGTCTGGATAGATTTCAACAGATGGAAATAGAATTAAAGGTCATTTGAGCAGAAGGTATGGAGGCCAGAAAGGAAGTCCCTTTAGGGGAACTGCTGGGAGATGTGGTTTGCTGTGGATGTCATAGAGTTGTGATCGTCCATGTGTGGTGTTCAAAAAAGCAACATTGGCATCACCAAGAAAGTTGACAGAAATGCAAATCCTCGGGCACCATCCAAAACCTATGGAATGGGGAACTCTAGAGGTAGGCTCAGCAATCTGTCTTTAGCCTTCTAGGTGATTCTGATGCATGCTAAAATTTAACAATCACTATCACAGACGTAAGAAACATTGTATACCATAAATTCTTTTCTACACTAGGTATTAGGAAATGGCAGTTCTTAGCCTGAGTCATTCTGTCAGCATATGCTCTTTCAAGAGGAGTTTGAGATATGACATAGCGTTTCCCCATAGAGACATCCTCTAAAGGAACAAAAAAATAAGGCAGGAAAAGAAGTTGTTGAAGATAATGCTGGGGCTTTGGACCCGAAACGGGCGAGAGAAGGGAGAGAGCACGGAACCCTGGGAACCAGGAACACAAGTAGATCCAAACTCAAGAGCTTGACTTAGGGACAAATTGGACAAAGCAGCTATGAAAACCCCAGTGATCTAAAGGGAAAGAGAGATCCGGGGAGTGCCCTAGATTATGTGACAATTGAAACAAAGGGGAAAGATAGAACAGGAAAGAGGAGAAAATTGCAATAGGAGAGAATCCAGAAATCCTAAAGAGAAAGAAGATCATGTTAATGAGGCAAAGAAGAAATGGCCAGAAATGAAGATAAAGCCTCAAGAGTCTATAATGGTGCATCTTATAATCACAACAACTGCCAATGTGTCAGGGAGTCTTTTGGCTAACCAAGGCTGCTTATGATATTATTAAACTGAAATCTTTCCAAAGCAGAAATGTAGCTGTTTTTCTAGGCAATCAAGTGGAAGCAATCCAGTTATACATAGGTGAGCCCAAAGTGAGACTGAGTTAATGTTAAAATGCCTTTTTTGATCGGCACTGAAGCTTGTGAAAGACATAAATGCATCTGGCCTCAGTGAATTAAATAGTTGTCACAGATGGAATTTTATTTCAGGGAGAAGTACAAAGACCCATCTGGGATGGTAGGCAGTGAGTGGTCCACAGAATTTTGAAGAAGAAAAAAAATCACAACATCTGTCAGGGAGGGATAAGCTTGTACAAGCCTAATCTCTTTGTTTTGGTCTGGTATCATACTGACTTAGTTATTAACTTATAGGAAAAGGAGTTAGTGATTATCTAATAAATTCACTTTGTTAGACAAGACAGTTTAAAAGCATAGCTAAAGACAAGAAGAAAATAAACCAAAAAAGTCATGCAAATGGGTGAAACACGCCAGGTATTAGGCAGTAGGGCATCATGGAGACTGAGGAAAACTGAAGAGCCCATTTCCTATTTCAAGGGAGAAGCCAACCTCAGATTCACCTGATTCGTACCATATAAATGCAAGCCCACTGTGGCCAGTGGTGACAGATGCCTCAATGTTATTATGTGGTATTTTAAATTCTGTACAACAATACTTCAGCCAAACAATACAGGCCTGGAGGTTTGGCTGACAGTCCGTCAGTTCTCCATACCTGGCCCACAGAGCACAGCCATATCCCTTAAATTGAATTAAATGGGCAGCTTGTTGGAGGAAGTAACATTTAAGCCCAGCAAGTGTACAGGTTTTCTTTGATTCTTTGCTCGCAGCTTCATTTCAAAGTTCCCAGACCAGAAGCAAACATGGGGGAGAGAACAGGCATTGAAATGAAAAAATACAATAAAAAAATACAAACTGACTACTTGATGAGATATGCTCTGGAAAATGCAAAAATAGTATTTCCAAGTCCATGAGAGAAAAGAGCTAGTCTTGTTTTTCCCTTTTAAGTTTTCTAAGACTAAATAGTACAAAGAATTGGTATATACCCAAGGGTTTGGAGGGCATCTCTGTCTACCAATGCAAGTGTGGAGAGAAAAACCTAAAAATGTTTAGCTTCAGCTCTCCAGAGTGAATGCTGTGATGTCTCCTGTGACAGGCTAAAAATATCTCTTTCTGCTCGGATTCTGTGGCACTGTCACCAGTGGCGTTTTCAGTGACATTTCCACAGTCCCCAGATCAGAAAGCATCTTACCAGCCATGATGTTTTACAACAGCTGGTTGCAGATGCACGCACGAACACACCATACCCTTTGACACTACCAGCGCTTCCATCGGCTTCCATGGGCACATGTATTGCCACCTGGCTCACTAGGTTAGTGTAGCATCTGACTCTTGATCTCTGGGTCGTGAGTTCAAGCCCCACATTGGGCGTGGAGCCTACTTTAAAAAAAAAAGACTGTTTTGGGGTGGTTGGCTGGCTCAATGGGAGTAGCATGCAACTCTTGATCTCAGGGTCATGGGCTCAAGCCCCACACTGGGTGTAGATTACTTAAATGAAACTTAATGAATAGAGTAGCTTTTGAAGAATGTCAAAGTTGACAAAATGTGATGGGTATATACCAATTCTTTGTACTACTTTTGAACTTCTGCAAGTCTAAAATGATTTCAAAATAAAAAGGACGGCTTTTAAAAAGATCACACTATGTTTAACATGAAAGCAGAGATTTATTGTGTATATAGCAAAGCACAAAATTTGATCAGTGGGGAGAAAAGGGACATGAATGGAACGAAGTTTTGTCAGTGGGGTGATGCACTCTGATATTTTTGCAGAGCATTTTACAGCACTATGTGGATGAAGCTGTGTGACATTCTGTATCTTCAATACATGCAAAGAGATGCCTATCACTGGCCAATCCAAGCAGTGGAAAGCGGGCAGAATTGCCAATCCATGGGAGCAGATAAAAGACATTTCAAAGCAGAGGCCAATATGCAAGACCATCATTCTAAAATCATGTCTGTGTTTACTGTGAAGCATGTTTCTTTCTCAGGGGATGGTAAAAACCAAACACAACTTAAAAGTGGTAACTTTTTAAACTGATCAAAAATGGAAAATACAGTGCTTAACAGGAGGTTGCATTTTTGTACGTAACCTTGGGAATTTATTTAAATGCCTTCTGTTCTAGAACCTGAACTCAAAGTTGAATTGGTTTCAGTTGACTACAAGGAAGAATGTCCTAACTATGGAAATTACAAAACTGAGATCCTAAGCTCCATGAGGCCAAGACTGTCCGAGTCTTATCCACCGCTGTATTCCTGGCCCCTCGGATGGTGCCTGGCATGTAAACAGTACTACGGAAGTATGTGTTGCACGAATGAATAAGTGACTGGGTAGAATGACACAGACTCTGGGAAAAGCAGATTTGCTCACTACAACACTCCCTGGGAAGGCAGGGAGTTGGGTCAGATGATCATCTGAACTTCATTCTCTCTTCTACTCTGAATCCACAGGCCACTTCTAATGTAGATTATAAAAAGACTTCTCTACACCCTTTCAGACTTATTATTTTCTGATGGTACAGGCTCCCGGAAAGCTCCCATATGCTTTACCAATGATTGGTTACACAGTAACAGTGTGTCTCAAAACAACAGCCCAATCCACCCCCTACAGAGGTCTGGCTGCCTGGAGAGGAGCAGGTGCAGAGTGTCTTGATGTAGTTAGAACCCAAGGGCAGGGAAAGAACTCTTGTCTGACCTCATGGGACCTCTGGTGTGCTCATCCTAGCTTCTGCCCTAGGAAAATCAGAATCCTACGGCACTAAGGAAAGTCATCTTTGATTTGGAGGAATGGAATGTTGCCTGGGAGATGGGAATAAGGGACATACATACATAGGTAGAACACATCTTGAAAAAATTGAGGCTCCCTATGATAAAATCATACATGGACTCTTTTGGCTGCATCACACACTAGATTTTAAAATAATATAGTTAATTATCAACTACCTGTGATCTTTGGACACATACCTTTTAGATTCCATAAATGCTATCATAGTAATGTCCAAAAATAATTATTTCGTCAACTTAACCTGCAAGGAGTAAAATACTTTCACATATCAGCAGAGTAATAGTGAATCATTATAAATATGAAAACTGAAATAGTAGTTAAAACTTCATTAATTCATGGAGACACTAACTTGAAGTTTACCATTGTCTGGCCGTCTAAAAAGTAAGGAGTATATAAATGCATTTGTAAGTAGTCTCTCTTCATCTACTAAAAAGTACCAACTATTTTTAAATATTTTGGAAGCCCTCAGTTATTTACAAATAAGGGGCCTAATTTGGGCTTCATTCTTTCTTATTCCTGCAACAGGTTCCTTAAGATCTCTGAAGGTCCCGTTTTATGTCTGGGGCAAATATAAGTTTGACTCTGAACTTGGAACTGAATATCAGTATCAACTCTACCACTTTCTAGCTGTATCTCCTATACTGGCTATTTAACTTCTCTAAGCCTCAGTTTCTTTTTATAAAGTGTGGAGAATAATAATGCCTCATAGGGTTGTTAAGATGATGAGTTAATTCGTAAAATGAATCTAGCCCATACTTAATGCTTAAGTGCTTAATAAATGTTAGCTGTTAGTGTTATTGTTACTAAGGTGTACAGATGTATGTATGCCTGTGAGGACTAGTAATTAAGGTCTCCTGGTAATGCTGCTGGGTTTCCTCCAGTTAGTTATAATTAGTGAGGATGTCCTCGCATTAAAATACGCAGGGAGAAGTGCCTAGGTGGCTCAGTTGGTTAAGCATCTGACTTCTGAGATCTCAGGTGATGATTTCATGTTCATGAGTTCGAGCCCCACATCCAGCTCTGGGCTGAGAGCTCAGAGCCTGGAGCCTGCTTCAGATTCTGTGTCTCCCTCTCTCTCGCTCTCTCTCTCTCTCTCTGCCCCTCCCCTACTCATACTTTGTCTCTCTCTTAAAAATAAATAAACATTAAAAAAAAAAAACGAGCCAGGAAAAGAGGTGGGATACACTGGCTCGTGCTTGCTCACCATTTCTCTTTCCCTCTACTTACGGGTTTAAGGTAGGCGACATTGCTGTGACGGATGTCATTCAAAAGTTGATCTCTGGGAGTGATTTCCACCAGTGGGGGTGGCCTGTTTCTCGGCACTGGCTTCAGCGTTCTGATGACGTCTTTGAGGTTGGTTTTCTCCGGGGGTTCTCTGGCCTCCGGCATCCGTGACTTGCGCTGGATCCTCTTCAGCTTCACCACCCGGAAGGAGTCAGGGTCCGTCCTGTACTTGGGAGGCTGCGATGGCTTCTTCATCATTTCATTCTGCCGACTGAAGGGGACCGCCTGGGGGTTGGGAGGCTGAGGAGGAGGTTGGAGGAACTCCTGCAACCTGGCATCGGGCATGGGTCCTCCCAGCCTCTCCCACATTCCAGGCGGTAGCCCCAACCCGTTCTCCAGCATGGCTATCAGCTTCCTCTGCTCTTTCAGTTGCTGTTGTTTTTGTTCCTCTTGTCTTTTCTGCCTTTGTTTATCCTGATTCCTGGTGAGCAGGTTGGTTACCACCATTCGGGGACCCGGGAGCTCAAAATGGTAGCCCATCTTCAGGAGAGTAGTGTTCGCCTTCAATAGCCTGGATATTTCCATTTCGGCGTGGTGGCCCAGCATGTGCCTTTGATTGTGAAACCGAAGTTCGGTGAGCGTCTCGTTGAACTGGAGACACCGCATGATGGCCACGATTCCTTTACCTGTGATGAAGTTGGACTCGATGTTGAGAGTGGTGATGCTCCTATTTTCCCGCAGCATGTTGGCCAAGGCAAATGCGACGTTCTCATCGGCGCCCACGTTGGCTAAACTGAAGGTTTTGATGTGTTTGTTTTTCTTCATTGCGTTGACAAAGTCCAGTAACATTTCCTTGGGGATGTTTTCAATGTTGTTCAAATTGAGCTCCTTCATGTCAGGATCGTTCTGTCTTACTCTCCTCAAGCTCCCATCCAGGTCCGTCTGGTTTCCCGAAGGCCTTGCACTTACCTTTAAGAAACTGGTGTCTAGAGCTAACTTCTTAGGATCTAATTTGGATATTTTTTTCTCAGTGTTTTCTTGGGCGTCTGGTCTGTCTCTCTGTTCTTCAAATGCTTTCTTGGCTACTTGTGGGGAGCGGTTCTCGCCCTTTCTGATTTTCTCCTTTTCCTCACCTCCCTCTCCTCTTTGTGACTTTTTATCACTCTCTTCCCTGTCATCTTCATCCTCATCATCTTCATCTTCTTCATCCTCCTCTTCTTCATCTTCATCCTCCTCGTCCTCCTCATCTCCTTCATCTTCTTCACCACCATCATCATCTGGTTCTTGGACATCAGAGCTGTCTCTTCTACTGGCTGCAATTTCATTGTTGAGCCTTTCTTTTAAATACTGGGACATGTGTCTATTACCTTTGCCTGTTTCACCAAGCTGCTCTTGAGTGTCCACCTAAAAGAGAGTTTTATGAGGGTTAGAACATATGCAGTGGAGAAATATGAAGCAGAGCAGTAGCTACTGGAAATAAGAAAAAGGTTTATCATGAATTTGAAAAAAAAAGCAAATAAACTGTATGTAGGGCATTCCATTCATATGTGTATACATATATAAACACATATAAAACATATCAAGCTTATAAATATATTGGGGAAAAAAGTCTGTTGTAATGTTTACCAAACTAGAAGTTCTCTCTCAGAAAGAAAGGTAACTGGAAAGGGAAGAGTACCTGGTTGGCTCAGTCAGAGGGGCATAGGACCCCTGATCTTGGGGTTGTGAATTCAAGCCCCATATTAGGTATAGAGATTACTTAAACAATAAAATCTTTTTTTATGTTTTTATTTTATTTTTGAAAGAGAAAGACAGAGCACTAGCAGGGGAGGGGCAGAGAGAGAGGGAGACACAGACTCTGAAGCAAACTCTGGGCTCTGAGCTGTTGGTACAGAGCCCGACGTAGGGCTTGAACCCGTGAACCATGAGATAATGACCTGAGCTGAAGTCGGAAGCCTAACCAACTGAGCCACCCAGGTGCCCCAAACAATCAAATCTTAATAACTGGGGAAGGGAAGCATTTGGGAGATTTTCACTTTTTACATTTTTTAATTCTCACATGTTTGAATGGTTTTTTTTCTAAAACAAAGTAGGCATATTAGTTTTGTTAGCAAATGTAACCTAAATAAAGGTGAATTTTTACAGCCATACTACATATACATACAAACACCCATTTTTTTGGTTGTGTTTATCTCATCCCATATATTTAAATGAAACCTAATTTTGTTTTCAGATTCTGTATTTTTTAAATGGTATTCAATTCTAGAAATGATCCAAAAATGATTTGCCTTGAAAACCTTATAGACTTATCTATCAATACATTGAAGTCTTGGTTTTATGTAAAGCTGAATAGGCATTTTTGTACTTATAGTCCTGGATTACAGGACTATACAGAATACTTTACTTATTGCCCTCAACAAAATTTACATTGTTTAAATTCTTGCTAATCTAGTATAATGTGCACATCATGATACTTGTCCTGAAAATGTAACATATTGTGGGGAAAATGAGAGCACTTTGCTATTTTGAAATATATCAAAGGTCTAGACTTGATTTTTTTTTGGTCTCCTCAGCTCTGTGACAACTCCCTGGCTACTCCAAGGACAGGCTCCCTAGTCCAGTTTCTTTTGAAACAAAGTGTCTAGAGGCAGAGCCAGCTATAAAAGAGGGCAGGATTATGGAGATATTTAGCAGCTATTGCTTAATCTAGGAAGGAAAATGGCAGCCTTTAATCAATAATGTTTATTAGATTCTGGCCCATCAATTTGTGTGCTTTCCTCTACCACATTTGTAACTCATGGGTGTTATTTCGAAAGCTGGTGTAGCATTTTCAAGCCATAACTTAATCTTATTGCTCCTAACGTATTGTCGGTTGGAAGTCACCGTTAACAGCAATTACTCTAAAACCAGCCTTCACCGCTGCATTTCTAGTCTGTCCCAGGAGGGGGAGCCAATCATCAAGCTGTTTAAATTACAGCAAGGGAACAAAGTGTTAAAGTACCCAGTTAGTTTTCTTTTTCTGAAATTCACATTCATATAGAATTGGCTTTTATTCCAGTTGTAAAATATCAGGAGATTATGCCTGAAACTGGAATCTGATAAGGCAAGCAATTTATTTTCTTATGTTTAGTACGTGGTTAAACTCTTCTAACCGTGAAGATAGTTTATAACTTTCCCTAATTACAGTCAGCCTAAGAGCAATGTGACAAGATAGATCTATTTCAGCAGGCATAACCAAAACAGACTTTACCCACGAGCCTCTCTGTCTTCCTTTTGCTATGTCACTTATAAGTGGAACATTTAAAAAAAGTATCCTGATAAACAATCGTCTCATAGATTCAACCATAAATACTAGTTTTCATATAAAGACATATTTAAGAAAGAACCATGTTTAAAACAGCTCCTTCATGGCTATCAATTTCTAACCCTGTTACTGATAGCCAATAAGCTGTGTTAATGTTGCATTTTCGGTTATTTAACTTGGTTAATCACAAGTGTGGTGGGCCTTCAGAGGGGTTTAAGACCTTGGCAACCGCATATGAAATACTGCATATGAACGCATATGCAGAAGGAGGGGTACAGAGTTTTCATCAGCTTTTTAAAGCAGCTTGTGAGCCAAAAAAAAGGAGTCAAGGACAAATGCTTCATTAAGTATAATTTCTGCAGAAAACAGGCTTTCCTACTGTGAACCCTATAGCAAATTTTTTTTTTTTTAAAAGAGACACTGACAAGAAATTGATCCTTTCCTTTCCCAATTCTACCATCTAAGTGTTTCAGGAAGTTCCAATCTGGTATATGATTAAACATTACGACTTAACCTAGAAGAGGCAACAAAACAAGAGAAAACATGGAGTCTTGAGAAATGACCGTTGCAACATGGACACATGTTGCTCAGGCCCAGGCGGCCGTTTCTCTGTTGTACACACATCCCTGGTTACCTGGGACGGCACAAAGGTGACAGGGACACGTTCGTCTTCCAGCATGCGTCTCGAGGCCTTTTGCCAATACATGTAATCCATGAGAGATTTATGGTCAAAGTTTCCCGTGGGGGGCTTGTCGGTCTGATCCTTCTGAATCATTCCCACGGGAAGCCTGGGGTCAGGGGCCATGACGTCCATTTCCGACTGCAGTTTCTTTAGCTCTTCAGGGGACAAGTTGGCCAAGATTTCATCTTCATCAATCTCCCCATCAAAGAGCTCCTCTTGATCTGAATTCCTGCTGTGGTCTGACATGATTTTTTTTTTTTTGATATTTCTCTATGTTCCTGGAGAAGGAGAAATAACCAAAGATTCTCCAAATAATCAACCCTCAAGAAGGTCCCCCAATGAACAAGCAATACGAGTTAACGCTGCTCCGAGAGATTTTCCACCCCTGAGAATCCCAGCAGTGTGCACTGAGCCACTAGGGGTGACTGAAGCTAAGCTCACCCCGTATCTATATTAAGCAGGGCTTGGCTGGATAGGGTCAACTTATGGGACTACTCTGCCGCTCTCACTTTGGCAACTTGAGTTGAGTCAGCTGTCCAAATCCATCTGACATTTCAGTGCAGCTGCTTAGGTTTGCCAGTGAGTAGCAGGTCTAGACAATCGACAGGAATAAAATTAGCACTCATCCTGTATGCTTTTACACGGTCATACCCAAATGCACACCAGCCCATAAACACATACCCCAACAGTACAGGGGAAACGCCGCTTTTTTTTTATTTAGACGATTAAAGCAACTTACAAGATTTTGGAAGGAAGATCCAACCAGTGACTTGAGTGCTGTTGTGAAAAGTTCACTTGAAGGTGGAACTGGAGCTCTCTGGGTTTCCCTCCTCGCTACAGTGTGACTCTGGACGCAAACCTGCACTGAGCTGAGCTGAGCTGAGGTCTGGCTGTTGCTCATTCCCTGCGTAAGCTGAACCTTTGCAAGACGTCCTTATGTGCATCTAGATCCTGTGATCAAACAGATGGGGACAACCAGCACTTGAATTTCCACCTCCAAGTGGGGAGTTTAATATTTTAAATGATTTGTTTGTCTTACTAAGTACCCATTAAGCCAGGATAAATTAAAGTGGATCACAAATGAAATGCAAAAGAAAACAAACAAAAAACAAAAAAACACCCAAGCCATTCAAGTACTGGAAGAAACAATGAAAGCATTTTTTTTTTTAAACCTCAGAGGGCAATACATCAGTATTTATCCGAATGACAAATGCACATTTTTTTGACTCAGCAATTCCACTCTTGGGAATGTATGCAACAGATGTAGATATGGATGAACTGACAGGTGCACAGACTTAGTCAATATAGCAAAGAACAGAACAGTGTGTATTGTATGCTGTAACGTGTATGATAAAGGGTCAAAGGATGTATGTATACATACAAATTTTATCACCATGCTAGATCCTTGGAAAGATACACAAGAAACAATTAACCCCCATACTTTTGGAGAGAGGAGCTACCTGTCGGGGAGACAAGGCTAGGAAAGACTTTGTTACTGTATACCCTTTTATAATTGCCTTTTATAACTTGGGACTTTATGAATGGAATCCTTAGTCAAGCATTTAGTGCTCATTTTAATGTTTAATCATTGCTTATTTGTGGATTTAGTGTACAAAAGTTAAGATTACACAGGGAAGTATAAAGAAAATAAAAAATTTCCCCTTACGTCATTACTAAGAGCTACCACTATTAACATTTTGGTTTGTCATTTCACTTCTTTCTTCCAGGCATATGAACTAAATAACCTTTGTCATCTGTTTTTTTTTTTTTTCTTAACTTAAAAAATCAGAATTTCTTCCATAGGATTTTTTCTACTACTATTACTACTCTATCTATCTATCTATCTATTCATCTACTTAGTGCATGTGAGTGGGAAGGAGGGGCAGAGGGAATGAATCTTGAGGAGGCTCAATGCTCAGCCTGGAGCTCAAGGCGAGGCTCGATCCCATGACACTGGGATCGTGACTGGAGACAAAATCAAGAGTCAGATGCTCAACCAACCGAACCACCCAATGAATGCTACCATAATTCTTAATAGTTAAGACACTTTATATGGATACACCATACTTTATGTACCCAATCCCCAATCATTGAGTATTTGGACTGTTTTCTTTTTCAAGTTCATTTATTTATTTTTCAGAGTGAGTGAGCACAAGCAGGGGAAGGGCAGAGAGAGACACACACAGATTCTGAAGCAGGCTCCAGGTTCTGAGCCGTCAGTACAGACCTTGGTGCAGGGCTGGAGCCCATGAACCATGAGATCATGACCCGAGCTTAAGTTGGGCACTTCACTGATTGAGCCACCCAGACACCCCTATTTGGACTCTTTTCAATGCTCACAGCATAAGAGTTCTTTAGTAAACATCTCCTATAGCTAAATCATTACACACATGTAAGTTTATTTCTTTAGGGTAAGGTGAATCCATTCTAAGAAGTGAAATTGCTGGGTCCAAGAATATGAAGAAATGAAAGGCTTTACAGATGGCTAAGTGATCTGCTCAATATTTTTACAAATCATCCCCAACACATATATGTTCAATTATTTGCAAGTTATATATATTCCTATTCTAATATATTATTTATAAGTATTACATTTGTAATATATATACATATTCTTAAATAAATATTTATAATATATATTTCTAAACTTTGATTTGGGGCATACTTTATATATATATAATATACATACACAGATATATACATATATACACACATATACAACTGTAT
Organism: Suricata suricatta; assembly: GCF_006229205.1. Taxonomy (NCBI): domain Eukaryota; kingdom Metazoa; phylum Chordata; class Mammalia; order Carnivora; family Herpestidae; genus Suricata; species Suricata suricatta. Next base: position 35,351,149 of record NC_043711.1, read on the forward strand.
AACAAAACATGTGCACAAAAGGCAAATGTGAAAAGTTTTAAATGGATGTTCAAATGTTTTCTTCTCATCCCAGTTTTTATTTTGAAAACCCCAAGGTTGAGCAGCTTTTCACAGATTTGGCTATATTACTCCCAAAGAAAGGTATTACCAATTTACTTGAATGATTATTTTTAAAGTCAAGAACATAGGCACACAGTGACAACACCGTGTTGGCCTCTTGCCTGCCAGGTCTTCTATCGTCACTATAAAAGGAACTGATATATTTAGCTTCAGTGGCAGGGAGGTAGACCAATTTGCAGATGATTGACTTGTAAACCATTTCATAGACTTTGTTTGTCAGTGATCTACAGACACTAGGCGCAGAAGAATTTTGTGCTCAGGGAAGTTTGGGAAATGTGAAATTCTGCTTTTGCCTTTTAGAGATTTGTATAGCACCTGAATTTTTAAAGACTCTGAGAAATCACACACAAACCAATTTTTTTAACCCAATACTCCCCAACCTAATTCATGCTACCACCCCAAGCATCACTTATGAATATCCTATGCAAATAATGTTCTAAAATTCATACTCCGGGGAATACTGGTCTAAATATGAAAGAGGAAGGTCTGGCATCAGTCTGCTGCATTCACCTTCCAGGTGAACTCTTTAGTAACTATCTGCTCTTGGACAACTTACTTAGCCCAATTGCCTCATCATATAAGAAGGAACCGAGGAGTATCTGGGTGGCTCAGTCGGTTGAGTGTCCAACTTTTGGTTTTCACTCAGGTCATGATGAGATTAAGCCCAGTGTGGGGCTCTGAGCTGATGGTGCAGAGCCTGCTGGGGATTCTCTCTCCTCTCTCAAAATAAAAAAATAAAAATAAAAATAAAAAAAAGGATCTGAAAATAGTTAACATACGCAATGATTGAGAGAACCAAATAAGATTAAATATAGATACATAGATTAAGTAGGATAGTGCATGGCACACAGCAAACCTTCAGTAACTGTTGAATACTACTAGTCTCAGCTTTCATGGATAACCACAGAAACACTTAAAGAAAACCAAAGGCAATTATAAACTTAATACATTTTATAAACCACTTCCATGACAGAAACCATTATATTAATGTCAATAAACAAAAGGGCTTTTGTTTTGTTGCTTTTACAGAAAGCAAGGGGCTTTTAGATGGGCTTGTGTATAAGGAAAATAGAACACCACCATTTTCATGTAAGTATAAAGGTCTCCCAAGGAAAACGATCTCAAATTGTGGCTTGTAAGCTTTCAGATTGAAATTCGGTTCTGGTGACCCAACGTTTTTGATGATTAAAAGCAGATTCAGGAACTGCTGTAAAGGGGGCTCTTTCAGCTACCTTCAGTCCTACGGAATGAGTTAGGAAGCGAGTACATCTTTTCCAGCTGCTTCCAAAGTACATTTTGCTCATATGCTGACGGAGAGGGTTTTGCTGGTGTAATTAGCCTCGTTTGACACACAGATGATTTAGCTGTGCTTTCTCTTAATGAAGTTGCCTGGCTGCCGCCTCAGCAGCTTCTCGCATCAGAATCCAACCACCATTCCAGAAGAAAGAGGCCAGCTGTAGGACAACTGGGTTTTACCGTCAGGTAGAGCATTGCAGATCAGAATCTCTGGCAGAGCTTATTAAGTGCACTGATGCCCTGGGGCCCACAGAGAAGCTACTGAATCAGACAGCTCTGGTTTGAGTCCAGGAATCTGTATTTTTTGAAAGCTCTCCAGGTGAATGTCATGTGTAAATGAGCATGGGAATCACGGTGCTATTGCAAACCACCCATTTTACAGATCAGGCTCAGATAGCTTAAGGAACTGCATTTGATGAAGTTCACAATGCACTACCCCAAAATACAGCATCTTGGAATATGAAGTAGTTTAACCTGGAGGTGTTTGAGAAAAGGCAGGTGCAGGAAGGACTCTGACCTCCTCCTCCTCCCTGCCCCCAAGCAGGTCAGAAGTCCCTCACAGGAGAGGTGATCTCCCTTTGCCCGGAGCAAGGGAGCACCCTTATCTCCTCGAAGGACTCCAAGAGGAATCCAAACTGACACCACTTGATAAATTTACCCCAGTTTACTACCTTGAGCTCATATCCTTTTGTCGGGTTATGTTTTTCCATCATTTTCTACTCTTCATTGAATTTAACCTAAAATCACTCAGGTTTAATGTTTCTTGGGGTCTTCATTTCCGTATGTCGGCTCCTGTGTCATGTAAAACTTATACTCAGTACATTTGTATGCTTTTCTTTTGTTAAGCTATCTTCTGTCAATTTACAAGGTCGTAGCTGGCGAACCTTGAAATATGGTAAGAAAATATTTTTTCCCTCGCCTACGCTCATCATGTCAGCTCTATGCTTCAGGTTTTTTTTTTTTTAATGTTTTTTATTTATTTTTGAGAGAGAGAGAGAGAGACAGAGTGCCGGGAGAGGCAAGAGAGAGAGAGAGGGAGACACAGAATCCGAAGCAGGCTCCAGGCTCCAAGCTGTCAGCACAGAGCCTGATTCGAGGCTCAAACTCACCAACCATGAGATGATGACCTGAGCCGAAGTCAGACGCCTAACTAACAGAGCCACCCAGGTGCCCCTGTACTTCAGTTATTTCATCTCTAAGAGTGGGATAAGAAAGGTAACTACTTTAGGATTTTTTAAAAACCTGAAAGACACAATCTGTGGTAAACATTTATTTAACATTAGTTATGATTACACTTTCACAAATAAATTGCATGGTTTTTTCTCTGCCTAGAAAGTGCCCGATCCTCAACAAATATTGTTTCAGATTGAGAAATAAATGTTTTTTTTTCAGTTTTATTTTTTCCAAACAGTACATAGAATATATGTAAAAGAAAGATGTAGAGGCGCCTGGGTAGCTCAGTCAGTTAAGTGTCTGACTTCCGCTCAGATCATGATCTCACAGTTCGTGGATTCGAGCCCCATGTCAGGCTCTGTGCTGACGGCTTAGACTTCAGATTCTGTGTCTCCCTCTCTCTCTGATCCTCCCCTGCTCACGCTGTCTCTCTCTCTCTTTCTCAAAAATAATAAAACATTAAAAAAATTTTTTTTTTCACGCATGCAAAAGCAAAGGGCTTTATTACGGGTTTAGGCTCGCCGGGGCCTAAACTCGGGCTCACAGACTTTACTGGCGTGGTGGATCCGTGCTGAGAGCGAGCCTGGAACAAAGGCGGGGCAGGACTTTTATGAGTTTGGGAAGGGGGAGTTACAGGAAATGGTGACACAGGTACAGTGATCCAATTATTATTACACAATATTGTTGACAGCAGGTTTATCCAATTACAACATTTAGAGTGTTAACCAATCACAGAGTAGACCCAGGACCCAGGACCCTCACATAGGGTGTAACTAGCCTTAAGCAATAACTGATTACCTATAGCTTCTATTTCTAGGCCTGCCCTTAGGAATGTTAAGGGTATTACAAGGGTGGTCCCTCTTGCTTTGGGCAATGTGTGCCCTTCTACTCTCTCAAACCTGCGTCCTTACATTCCCCCCTCTGTCTTGTAACTGACCCAATCCTGGGTCAGCTAAGTTACCATTGTACCCCTAAAGCCTGGCATAGCCCTTCTTGGTGTAAGAGGAATTTCTTACCCTGTAAAGGGCATAGGGAAGGAGAGTTTACCCAATTTCCACCAGTCTCCATGGATAATTTGGTAAGGGTCTCCTTTAGGGTTTCTAATACCTGGTGCTGCCTGGTTTACAAGAGTAAGAATGACAGCCAATTTCTTCAGGATCCTTGGGTGTATAAGTGCAATGTGCCTTTATGATTCTTTCTACATTACTAACCTTAGCCAAATCAGTGGGCCATCTAGTGGCCACCTGAGGACCCCCCATTAGAGTCTGGTGGTAGAGGCGTAGGCTCCCCTTACCTTTTGCCATGTTGAAATCCCATGCCCAGATCAGAGGCAATTAATACCGACAGAACATCCTATCAGGAACTTTTGCTGTTTCCCCAGCTTTCTGGGGCAACATTTGCCAGTCTGATGGCAAGAAGGCAGGACAGTTTATTTTACTGGACCGATGATTCCTCAGGCTTCTGCCTTCTAGACCAGCCAGCTTAACATTAAAATTTTTTTAAAATAAATGAAAACATTAAAAAAA
>NC_043711.1:35355363-35416191 GCF_006229205.1 Suricata suricatta
TAGGAATGTTAAGGGTATTACAAGGGTGGTCCCTCTTGCTTTGGGCAATGTGTGCCCTTCTATTCTCTCAAACCTGCGTCCTTACATTCCCCCCTCTGTCTTGTAACTGACCCAATCCTGGGTCAGCTAAGTTACCATTGTACCCCTAAAGCCTGGCATAGCCCTTCTTGGTGTAAGAGGAATTTCTTACCCTGTAAAGGGCATAGGGAAGGAGAGTTTACCCAATTTCCGCCAGTCTCCATGGATAATTTGGTAAGGGTCTCCTTTAGGGTTTCTAATACCTGGTGCTGCCTGGTTTACAAGAGTAAGAATGACAGCCAATTTCTTCAGGATCCTTGGGTGTATAAGTGCAATGTGCCTTTATGATTCTTTCTACATTACTAACCTTAGCCAAATCAGCGGGCCATCTAGTGGCCACCTGAGGACCCCCCATTAGAGTCTGGTGGTAGAGGCGTAGGCTCCCCTTACCTTTTGCCATGTTGAAATCCCATGCCCAGATCAGAGGCAATTAATACCAACAGAACATCCTATCAGGAACTTTTGCTGTTTCCCCAGCTTTCTGGGGCAACATTTGCCAGTCTGATGGCAAGAAGGCAGGACAGTTTATTTTACTGGACCGATGATTCCTCAGGCTTCTGCCTTCTAGACCAGCCAGCTTAACATTAAAATTTTTTTAAAATAAATGAAAACATTAAAAAAAATTTTTAAAAAAAGATGTAAAGCTTGATACATTTCTGAAAAGCCCTTATGGGAGGAGGATGCACTTCTTCCTCTGATCCATTTATTTTTCCATCCCCCATTCCTTCAGGATGGGGAAAACTGCGGATAAGCCACATCCTCCCACAGTCCCCAGCGCTAGCTGTAAATGAACACGACTTCTATAAATGGTTTCCAAATGTTACTAAATAAATCAGTTCTGTCCTGTTTGTGGCATGCTCTTCCCTTGTGCAATTTCATCTGGATCACCACCATTCTGCTCACTGGCTGCAAATTGCCTGAAGATTTTGTGAGTGTGAAATAAATGCCTGGCTCTCTCCTCAAATTTCCCTGACCCATGGTTGCATTGCCTCAGGATAGACTCAGGTTTAGGAGGCCAGTGTTTCTCTGCAGCCCAAATACCCAGCCTGTCCTGCTTTTCACCAGACTCCAGAGTAGCTCGAATTACAAGAGGATATTTACTATTTTATCGTAATTGTTTTTAAAAGCCATCTCAAAATAGTGAAATTAAATTCATTTGATTTTGGTTTAATTTCAGTGAATTAATTCTATTTCTGAAGAATGGGAGGATCTGATTACCCTACTGCTAATACTGCTACTACACTAAGTATCACCGTGACTGCTATTACCACCAGCACCGGTACTTCCTACTGTAGTACTATTCCTACTATTATTGTTACAGCGTTTACGACGGTTGCTACTATTACTGCTATTAATAGGATAGTTGGCTGCTACCACTACTGCTATTAATTTCACAGCCACACTGCTAATGATATTTGGGGACTTAACATCGCTAAAGCCTGGGGTAAGTGCTTTATATCCACGATGTCCATTTCTACACATAACCATCTAACAAGATGGGTAGTTATTAATCTCATTTTGCAGGTATTAAGACTGAGGCATAGGCACTTGAGCTAAACACTGCCTCTAAAGTCGAGGCTCTGAAGCAGTGTCCTCTGGTTCTTCATTGCTTCCTTTCAGTCCTGCAGAAATGACATCTCATGGTCATGGTCAGAGCATGCTCATGGTCAGAGCAATTGCTCTGCTTTTTGGTGCAAATTTTTTAAAATATTTTTTTCTGTTTTTTACTTATTTTTGAGAGACAGAGAGACACAGCACAAGCAGGGGAGGGTCAGAGAGAGAGGGAGAATAGAATATAGAATCCGAAACAGGCTCCAGGCTCTGAGCTAGCTGTCAGCACAGAGCCCAACACGGGGCTCAAACCCACAAACCGTGAGATCATGACCTGAGCTCAAGCCGGACACTTAACCGACTGAGCCACCCAGGCGCCCCTGTTGGTGCAGATTAAAAATGGTGAGCCCTGGTACAGTGCAAGCCGTATAATCATCAACAGCTGTGCAATCTTCGTCAAACACTTATTCAGAATGTTGACTTTGTAAGGATTCCTGGATCACATCGGACTGGAGAAGGCTGGGTTAAAGAAAGCTAGAGAGATTACTTAGCCCCAAAGTTGTTGCCTAATGAGAACTGTCAATTTCTCAATTGAGAAGATATTTGTCTTTTCTGAACGGATGACTACAAAAAACTTTTTAGCCACAGGACATCTTATATGAGTAATGTTCCTCAAAATTCATTTTGTGACATGTTGATCTAATCAGATCACATAATGAAAACAGTATATAAGTGTTTCCAGAGGGAAAAAAAGGCTGGAAAAAATACGTTAAGATGTTCCAACTCCAAGTGGAGGCATTACCAATCCTTTTTTATTTTGCTTCATTTAAAAAAAATCCTTATTTTTGAGACTGAGAGACAGTGGACACATGCTTGAACACATGCACCTGAGCAGCGGAGGGGGCAGACACAGAAGAGAGAATCCCAAGCAGACTTTGTGCTGACCCGGGGCTCAATCCCAGGAACTGTGAGATCATGACTTAGGCCAAAATCAAGAGTGGGAAGCTTAACGGTCTGAGCGCTCCCAGGTGCCCCTGCTTTCATTTTTTGATCCAGCCTTTTGTACATTTCCAAAATGACAAATAAATGCTGCTTTTACATCTTAGGGCACAGAGAATAACCCCAGATAATCTTTAAATCAATTTCAGAATAACTGCCTTTATCTTCTAATATGGGCCATGAATATCCTGCTAAAACAGGGAAAAAATAAATCCAGGTCTGATCAGACATGCAGAACAAAATACTTTAACTTTTCAATCATCAGCATCGTTTAAAACAACCTATTCATACTTTTCTATGGCATTTGTAAATGCAACAGGCATCGTCAAGATTTTCTTTTTGGATACTTCATAAACGTGACATTCCCCAACTACTTTGATTCAAGTCCACATTCTCAAGGTAGAGTTACTAAAAAACAATTAAAAACCGAGGGCAAGATTAAGATTTCTTCCTTTTCTTTTTTCTTTTTTAGAGTGAGAGAGCATGCAGGCAGTAGAGAGAGAGAGATAGGACCTTAAGCAGGGTCCATGTCCATCATAGCCTGCAGAGGGCTCAGTCTCATAACCCTGCGCCCATGACCTGAGCCCAAACCAAGAGTCAGTCTTAACCCACTGAGTCTCCCAGGGGCCCTAGGCTTAAGATTTCTTGATAGATGTCTACAACACATTTTGCCATAAAAAGATTTCTCCAACCAAGCTGCAGACTCACAATGCAGATTTAAGTACGTTCACAGATTCAAGTACATGCACAAAGCAAGGGTGATTGTGCAACATTGTGTCTGTCCTTCATGCCACTGAACGATACACTTAAAATGACTAATCTGGTAAATTTTATGTTATGTGTACTTTACCACAATAATAAAAATTAAGAATAGTGCAGTACATTTAGGTAGCATATGTTATTTTGAAAGATCCTTACAGCTTTTGGTATTTACAAATATGTTCACAAAATTTATTACAGTGACCTGGAAAGAACCTAAGTGCCCAACAATGGGGGGACTAATCAGACTATACCCTATTCCTACCACCTAATACTACAAAACCTGTTTTAAAAGTTGATGTAGAGCTATTTTACTATGGAATCTTATCTATAATTAAGTGAAAATGCCCGTTAAATGGCATAATTTTTTAAATATAATAAACATGTAAATACAATCCATATAAATTTATTTTATATATAAACATAGAAAAAAGTCTGGCAGAATCTATACCATATATGAAACAGGGATCCTTATTTTCTTTTTTTTTTTTTTCATAATATTTTATTGTCAAATTGTTTTCCATACAACACCCAGTGCTCTTCCCCTCAAGTGCCCTCCACCATCACCACCACCTCTCTTCCCCCCTACCCCCTCCCCCATCTTATTTTCTTTTTTAAACATTTCCAAATCAGGGGCGCCTCGGAGACTCAGTTGGTTAAGCATCTGACTCTTTGACTTTGTCTCGGGTCAGGATCTCACAGTTTATGAGCTCAAGCCCTGTGTCCACCTCTGGCTGGCTCTGTGCTGATAGCATGGACTCTGCGGGATTCTCCCTCTCCCTCTTTCTCTGCTCCTCCCCTACTTAGGTTCCCCCCTCTCTCCCTCTCTCTTAAGTAAATAAACTTAAATAAAATAAAATAAAAATTTCCAAGTTATTTGATTATTTTGCAAGCATATATATGCTTTTATGATCAGAAAAAATAGTAAACCCTATTTAAGTGTGTGTTAACATGTAGATAATATCCTTATAGGGGTCATTTTTTTTATCATTAAGGTGTAGGCTATTCTGTACTAGCCTGATCCTGGAGGGGCTACCATGCTCCCTGTTTTACTATGTTTAAGAAAACACTAAGAGTGGGTTATACCTGCAACTAACATTCTAGATAAATTATCCTTCCATAAAAAAATAAAGTGAAAAAAAAGAATGGGGGCAATGGCAATCTTTCTAAAGGGGAAAACAATAAGTAAATGGGTCAGGGAATCCAATCATATGGGGGGAAAATAACCTCAGCAAAATGAGTATTTTGAACATTTGTTCACTGCAGTTTAAGTTAATTTATAGATTTTGGCAAACTTTTAAAATAATCCTATTTAAGATGTTTAGAGAAATAAAATAGAACTTTTTTCAAAATAACTATAAATTATCAAACAAGAAAATATAAACAATAGAAATCTTGGAAATCAATACTATGGTTATGAGAATAAACCATACAATGAATAGGATAAAATCCAGCTGGGCACCGAATGCATTTTTGAATGGGAACATGGAACTGAGAATGTGTGGAATGCGGTAGGATGAAAGAAGAGCTAAGGTACTATGGTAGGGTCCTCTCCCTAAGGAAAGGAAAGAAAAGAACATTAGAGTCCATGATAACATCCCTCACGACCTTGTGGCCTGAGACTGCTTAATCAGACAGCATGTTTGTGTGTTACCATATACGGGAGACAAAGAAGTAAAAAATATATGTAAAAAAACCATCCCATGTGGTGCTTGGGGCTGAGTTCTTTGGGTACAAACCCAACTGAGTGGTGCCGGCAGGAATAAAGTTGCTTCCTGGAAAGAGAAGTCAGGATTCTCTTTGCGAGACTCCTGCTACAGTACAGAGGATGATTCTAAGCCTCCCATATTTGTTTAACAAAAATTCCAGAATAAAACAGTGGAGACAATGATGAAGCAGCAGTATCTGAAAGGAAATTATTGCTAATTTCCCAGAATTGAAGAAAGATGTGCATCCTCTGAATAAAAGTGTTTTCTGAATACTGAGCAAAATAGGTTTTGAAACATTTAAAACCATCTGCAATTTTAAAACATCTGCATCTGGCCATACTTAGCCAATTTGTAATAAAACTAGAGAACTCCAAAGAAACCATGAGAAAACTCATTATCTACAGAATAACAAAAACTCAGAGCAACAGTAGGCATCTTATTCATAGTAATGGGTGTAAAAAAGTCAATAGAGTAATATCAAAAGATGCACAGGCAAGAGAAGCACCAAATTCAGGGGAGTAGCGGTCCTTGGGCAGAGAGAGGAGTGAAAAGGAAAGGTAACCTAGGACCTCAACACCAACTACGATATTGGACTTGTCCAAGAAATATTTGAAGTGCTTTTGATGGGCATGGAAAGTGGCACAGCCTCGATGGAAAACAAAAGGGCAGTTTCTCAACACATCAAAAATGGAATTACTATATGATACAGCAACCCCACTTTTGGATGTATACCCAGAAGAAAAGAGCATCTCAAAGAGATATTTGCACATCTATGTTTATGGCAGGTATATTCACAGTAGCCCAAAGGGGGCTATTGAGCCAACCCAAATGTCTATTAACAGAAAAACAGATAAGCAAATGTAGTTTATACATCTAATGGAAGACTATTCAGCCAAAAAGAAGAAAGAAATTCTGTCACATGCTGCAACACAGATAGAACTTTGAAGACATGATGCTGAGTGAAAAAAAGCCAGTCACCCCCCCCACAATCCTGTGTGATTCCACTTATTGGAGGCATCTACAGTGGTCATATTCATGGAGTCAGAAAGTAAAATGGTGGCCAGGGACTGGGGAGAGCAGGAAATGGGGAGCTGTTTGGTGGATACAGAGTCCCAGTTTTGTGAGATAAAAAACTCCGGAGATGGCTGCATAAAAATGTCCGAATGCTTAACACTACTGCATTATATACTTTAGAATGAATAAAATGATAAAAAATGATAAAGATCATAAGTTTAGGTTATGTACTTATCACAATTTAAAAATTATCAGAAAAAATGTTGAATAAAAATATTTAAAGCAAATAATTTGATGATAAAGATGTGCCCGCTAATGCTTATTAAGAAGATATCTAACAATGGGTTAGTACCTAAACTACATAAAGAACCTATAAAATTCAACACCCAAAAATGAATAATCCAATTGAAAAATGGGCAGACAACACAAATAGATAGTGTTCCAAAGAAGACATCCAGATGGCCAAAAGACATAAAAAGATGCTCATCATCACTCATCATCAGGGAAATGCAAATCAAAACTACGGTGAGATGCCACCTCACACCTGTCAGAATGGCTGAACTCAATAACACAGGAAACAACAGATTTTGGTGAGGATGTGGAGAAAGGGCACCCTCTCCCACTGTTGGTGGGAATGCAAACTGATGCAGCCACTGCCAAAAACAATATGAAGTTTCCTCAAAAAGTTCAAAATGGAACTATCCTGTGATCCACCAATTTCTAGGCATTTACCCAAAGGGTACAAAAATACAAATTCAAAGGGATACATGCACCCCAGTGTTTATAGCAGTTTATCTACAATTGCCCAATTATGGACACAGCCCAAGTTTCAGTGTCTGATGAATGGATAAAGAAGATGTGGCATATACATACAATGGTACATTTTGAATCTCAAATAAACATACCCAATATAGGGGGGGAAACCATCCTATTTATTTTTCTCTGAACTATTTTACAAAATAAAAAGCCACTTTTTAAAAAAGTTGCGTGTAGGGGCACCTGGGTGGCTCAGCTGGTTGAGCATCTGACTTCAGCTCAGGTCATGATCTCACAGTTCGTGGGTTCAAGCCCCGTGTCGGGTTCCGTACTGACAACTAGGAGCCTGGAGCCTGCTTCTGATTCTGTGTGTCCCTCTCTCTCGGCCCCTCCCTTGCTTGCACTCTCTCTCTGTCTCTCAAAAATAAAAAAATGTTAAAAAATTTTAGAAAGTTGAGGGTATTGAGTCTACCAACAGAAGAATGGATAAACAAATTGTGTTATAAACAGACATACAAGGGAAGACCACCTAACGATAAAAATCAACTGCTGATAAACATAGCACCATGACTGAATTTCAAGAACATTAACGGGGACAACTAGGTGGCTTAGTCGGTTAAGCATCTGGCCCTTGGTTTCAGCTCAGGTCATGTCATGAGCATATGGTTTGTGGTATGAAGCTCCGAGTCCGGCTCCCTGCTGACAGCATGAGCCTGCCTGGGAATGTCTCTCTCTCTCTCTCTCTCTCTCTCTCTCTCTCTCTCTCTCTCTCTCTCTCTCTCTCTCTGTTTCTGTCCCTCCCTGGCTCTCAAGCATGCACGAGCATTCTCTCTCTCTCTCAAAATAAATAAATAAACTTAAAAAAAAAAAGATGAGGTGAGCAAAAGGAGCCAGAATACATGCAATTAGATTCCATTTGTAAAAGGATCAAAAACTTGTAAAGCAAAACCTTGGAGATAGAAATCAAAAGAGCGTTGCTTATGGAGGGTAGGGCCTGACTTGCAAGTTGGTACCGGAGTTTCAGCTTTATCTTGATTGCAGTGTTTCTTACACTGGGGAATACATTTGTCCCAACTCACCTATTTGTACATCTAAGATCTAAACGTTTTACTGAATGCTCATTTCACCTCAGTATATAAGCAAAATTTTAAACAAAAGGTGAAGCTAGGCCATTTGCACGTGGAAAAAAAGAACCACAACATTGTTGGCGCCAAACACCTGAGGATATGTTGATTGAAATGCAAGTAGAAATTTAGAGATCGCAATTCTGTTACTCAAGAAGCATCCAGGACATTGGAGAAAAGGCCAGAGCTTCACGAAACTTTAGAAGCATAACCTGAAACCATGTTCAGTGTCTCAAGAATTTTATCAAATCTTATCAAGGTACAAACAAGCCTCTTGGATGCCTCTCCCAAGAAAGGGCTAAAAAATATGGTCATGGAAAAAATTAATTTTTTTCCTCTCTTAAAGTTAAATTGATTTTAAATATATAAATCATACAGGTGTGTTATAGAAAACATGGGACTATAGATCAACAGAAATTAAAACTGAAGTAACTGAATAATAGATAAGTACTCTTAACATGGTGTGTGTGTGTGCTTGTGTGTGTGTACGCGCGCATGTGTTTGAAATGCTGCAACATTTTCCTGTTAAGGTTGTTTCCTATCTCAGGGAGCCTGGGTGGTTTAGTCAGTTGAGTGTCCCACTTTGTCTCAGGTCATGATCTCACAGTTCGAGCTCTGCATCAGGCTTTTTGCTGACAACATGGAGCCCACTTTGGATTCACTCTCTCCCTCTCTCTCCCTCCCTTGATCATACTCTCTGTCTCAAAAATAGATAAACATTATAAAAAATTGTTTCCTATCTTTTTGGCCATGTAGGTGAGATTCTGCAGATCCCACTTTTCAATAACCTGTGGCTTTCTTTATTGGGGAGAATCCAACAGTTGGATCATGTAATTAATCATATTTGCTTCTACACTGGCTGTGTGTTCTTAAAATGTTTTTCTCAGTTTCTTTTTTGGTAATGGGTTACTTGTTATCTAAGAGACGTTTAGTTTGTCTTTCAAATGTTACCATTTATGAATGACTTGGAATGTATATTGTACTCTCAAAGTAGTGGTAGTTTTCCATGAGTGATTTCTTCCTACAAATATAAAAACACCATTACCTATACTTGTGTGTTAAATAGGACTACAAATAGCCATCAAACCTGATTTTTTAAATGAACACACTAACATTTACAAATCCCAACGAGCATTTTCTTATCTGCAGTCTTTTTGGTAGGATGTATACTTTTTGTTGGTTTTTTTCCATTTAACTTATTTTTTAAAATTTACATCCAACTATGCAAATTAGTTACATAGTTTTTGCTATCCCCACTGCCCAGAAGAGAGAAAGAGGGCCTCAAAACTGATATGTTCGATGAATGGCAACAAATTTTCACTGAGTGAGGGTCACGCGATTGCTGAAATAATTTATAGTCCCCTAAGAGGACTCTTCCCCACCCTTCTCTTTTCCCGGTGAGGTTGGAGGTTAGTAAGGATAAGAGAGATAGAAAGTGGGTCTGGGGAGGTGGGCAGGTGTTGGATAACATCCAGATGGTAAAGGTTCGCCTTTTATTCTAAATGCAAATGGGAGCCACAGCCAGAGAATTGCAAGGAGATAAGATGATTTGTGGTTTTAGAAGCTCCTCGGAATACACCAGGAGGATAGGTTTTATGGGGACAAAAGTGGAAGTAGGGAGATACTGAAGAAGCTGCTGCAGAAAACCCGTCAGGGAGAAGATGGTGGTGTGAGCCAGACAGGTCCTATCAGTGGCGAGAACTGGATGGTGTCCGAACACGTTTCAGCGGTGGGACAGACAGGCGGGGGCAGCAGGGACGAAGCAGCAGTGTCTTTCTCATGCCTTTATGCAGACACATGAATCCCTATCATTTCCGTCTTCAGATTTCTCAGTTCAAGATGCAAATGTCAGAGAACGGGCATGTGTTTATCTAAGCTTAGACGCCATGGGGAGGGCGGGGCACCTTGACCGGGCACTCCACAAAAACTCGTATCCAGTGAGGAAAAGGATGGTGCCCCAAGAAGTACTGGGGCGCTGCTATCTGGAGAAGAAGAAATAGTTGCTGGATCGGCAAAAATACAATAGATATCTTCTACATGTTGTGCTAAGTTTATAACCACATTAATGATTCTTTGCTGAGAAAAGTCATAGCATATCACTGAACATATTAATACTAGTTAACAAAGAAAGCATCAGTGCAAGACCTAAGTAAAATAGCAATGGAAAAGAATTTGGATATTAATGCCTCATATTTTCTCCTATACCTATGCTTCCTCCCAAGTCAAGTTCAAACTGGCAAGAATTTTCTAATTTAAAAAATTTTGAGTCCCTTCTGTTGCGTTTTTAAAAATTCTAGTAGGCTTTCCAGAATTCAGATGAAACCTGCAGGTTCAATGATAAAATTCTGTTTTCTTTAGAGCACGCCAGGGGCTGCTTTCTCCATCTCATTCTGTTCCCGGGGCCAGCATTATACGTGACACTGCATTATGCCAGCTAACACAAAGTGGAGACAGCGGTAAAGTAGTAGAAAAAACGCTCAGCTGGGGGTCAGAAGGCTGCAGCCTGTCTCTTATAAGCGCTTTCCCATGGGCAAATTATTTACCCATTTTATTTTTAAGTGTATTTACTTGTTTTGAGAGAGAGAGACCAAGTATGTGAGCAGGGGAGGGGCAGAGAGAGAGGGAGAAAGAGAGAATCCCAAGGAGGCTCCACATGGCCAATGCAGAGCCTGATACAGGGCCTGAACCCATGAACTGTGAGATCATGGCTTGAGCCAAAATCAAGAGCCAGTCGCTTAATTGACTGAACAGCCCGGGTGCCTGTGGCTTATTCTCTTTAAGTGAAGTTTTTTCATCTTTTAAATGTTATCATTTAACAATGTGTCTAACTAACCAGTTGCAATTGAAAGGCACACAGAAAATTATGAAGAACTAGACAAATGTTGATTAATGCAGATTATTTCAGAATTAGGAATCCTTATCTCTTTTTATTTCCTATCAAGTTCTCTGTCTTACCCTTCCTTGTCTATACATTTGACCTGAAATACGTTCTGTGCCCTATTTTTCGAGTTGCCTTCAACCTAAAATTAAAAAGAAAAACAAAAACAAGAACAGCTTCAATATCACTTCTTCGAAGAACCTGAATCTGTCGTTCCTCTGTTCTGTGTAGGATGCTTCACCTCTGGATCCTCAGCGACCCGGGCTACCTCTGAACACGTGCCACCCGGTACTCTTTCAAGGATGCAAGGTTCTCTGGTATTAACCCTATTTCCTCATGCATTAATTCTTCCATTTCATGATTTTGTCTTCCTCTCATGTTCGTTTTCTCATCTGGTCAGAGGTGTGTGTGTGTGTGTGTGTGTGTGTGTGTGTGTGTGTGTGTGTGTGTGCCCATGCTCATCTTTATATTTGAGATACACTGTTACCTCTCATACATGTTAAAATCTGCCTTTGCAGCCTGACCAGAGTGATTACCAATAAAGGGTTGGGTAGGATATGCTGGTAGTTAGTTAGCCAAATTGTAATGTTTTTATTAACCTTTTTCTTCCTTTCTTTACTGTGTAAAAGGGAGGGGACATTCTAACACAAAAATGATAACTATTAGTAAGATGATATAAAATTTACTTAGTTAATGAAATAATTTTGTATAGTTACAGAGGGTAACTAGACCTCTGAAGGTGATAATTTCATAATGTATAAAATACAGAATCAGTATGTTATACACATGAAGCCAATATTGTATGTGAATTATAATTCAATTTTAAAAAGCAAAAATAATAAACTTTACTTGGTTATTTGTCACATTCTTTTTCTCCCTTTGCATTCTTTATAACAAAAGATAAGCCAATATTTCATGCATCAGAAAGCTTTGTAAGAACATGAGCTATCAGCGTTTTTTATGTCTTTGCATCGTTCAGTGCACACAAAAAGTTATCAAGTATTTTGTTTGAGTGAACAAGTAAGTGAGCCTATGAGCCACTTAGGTGGTTGGCAAGAAAAGAAGATACATTTAATACTTATCAAAAGCATCAAAGGTGCTTACCAACAAGAATTTGATACATTTATGAGATTGATAGGAACACAACTCATGTGTTCCCCCTTTCTGTCTTGCCATTTGGACAAGGCCTTCCTCTCAGAATTTTTGCTCTGCAACAGAGCTTATACAAGGGAATTCTGCCCCCCACTCTCTCAGGACAAAGACAGCATCATCTTGCAATTGTACGCAGTCTGGAGAGAGACCAGAGTGTCAGCTTGCATAGCGAGCCTGTGGGACGTTGTGTGACAACTTTTGAAATACTTGAGCCAATTGTAGTCCAAAATAGCCAACTACACTGTAGCCGGTCCTCGAGCTATAACTGAAAGTCACGGTCAGTTCTCCTTGTGAGCGCTTATTATTCTAGATAAAGGTGTGAAATTAGAGGTGAGAGAGAGCCACAGATGACCAGAAGGGAGTCAGAGTCAGTCATTGTTTTCCCAGTTTTTAAGGCACAGCCAATATGCAGGATTATTTCAGAGCTTTTTGGTTTCACTGGTTCCTATTCCATTTCTCAGGAAACTGTTTTCATTGGACCATGAAATCTTCTTAGCAATACAGTTCTTACCGTCTTCAGAATTCCACATTTGAAAACACATGTTTTCTTCCACAAGCTCAGATAAATGCAACCCATCCACAAAGGAGAAACAGCCACCCAACTATTAGGCAAATTAGAACTGGACACTGATGTGTGGTCCCCCCCCCCCGCCGCCTCGCCACCATTGTTTTTAGTCACAGTGAAGCTGCTCACTCATCCCATGGCCAATGTCATTCCTTACATAACTTTACATACTTTGTGGGTTCTATTTTTAAATTAACGAAAGTGTCACATGCTAAATGCTCTAAAACAAATTTCATAGGATTGGCTTCAATTTTCCTCCCCATCAACAACACAATGTGATTGATTTAACCATTGCTTGCTGTTTTGGGTTGCCAGACAGTGCCTGGCTGTGCTCAGCAAATGTTTCCATGTAACGAAAACTAGCATCACTTTAGAAAATACTTGTAGGTATGATGGAGGCTTCTAAAATTGAAAAAAATATTTCTCCGCCTCTGCCCAACTGCAATCCCCTGAAATGCAATCTGGGGGTTATGGAGGGTCAGATGGTGCCTTTCCAATAACAACCACCCAGAAACCAGAGGAAGAAAAGGGCAAGGCTCTGGGAAAGAGGCAAGGCTACCGGCAAGTGGTGTTGGAACATTTAATGTTAATGTAGGGATTATTGTTATTAGAGAAATCATTCTGCTGTAGTTTTTACTAAGATAATATTGAGACTTTTTATATGTCATGGCAGGTATAATTTCTATTAACAAGATTTTCCCTTCTTTTCCAAAATAAGAGAGAGAACATTCTCAAAGTTTCATAAAAAAATAAAACTAAGGTCATCAGTAGTATATTTTGATCCAAAATAAATGTATTTCTTGCACTGATCCTAATAGATTTTCCATTTTCCTTGGCATCCAGATATATTTTTAAAACTTAAATATTTCTTGAGAGCTCCAAATACATGTGTGCAAAATGGTCATTAATCAGTTACTTAAAATGCAAGTTTAATTAGTGCAAAGTTAGTTTAGTAAACAACAAAACTACCCAACCGCTGCCAAGGCATCTGACTAGCCTGACAAGGCCAGGTCAGGACACGACCCAGCAGAAAATTACCACTACTACCGCTGGCCGAGGCTTATATTACAGATCAAAATGACAAATACATGGCACTTGTATTGCCACTCCCCTATGTCATGTCCATGGCACACATTGCTGACTGATCATGGCACTTTCTCTAAGCCCAGAAACAACCTCAGAAACCTTCACAGAGCCCCAAACCCAGCCATGATCAGTTTGGTGTCAGAGATGAAATCTGTATTCAGCCCCTAATTAAAACCAGTTATTGGGTCAGAGAGCTGAATGAGGTGTCCTTCATTTGTATTCTCCTCTTCAACAATAATCTGTTGTCATCCATCCGTGGATGAAAGTGCCTTTGCAGAAACTTTGAAACCAGGTAGGAGCACCTCCCTACACACACACACACACACACACACACACACACACACACACACACACACCATGCAGTCCAAGACTAAGTAAAGCAGGCTCACATCTGGCTCTCAGACCTGGTCTCGGCTACAGATCCACCAACAGTTCCATAATCTCAAGAATTTAGCTACAGCCCCATTTGGCTTTTGTTCTGTCACCAGCACCGTATGCCCAGGGGCCCAGAAGTAATGCCCACCTGTATGCCAGATAATAGGCATACAAATCTTAGTCCCAGCTCTGGACTCTGAAATGGACACAGAACTGGCTCTGGCCCATCTCAGCCACACTCTGGGAGCCCCTGGAGGTAAGCCTGCCAAGCTTCAGTAGGTTCTGAAAGGGCCCTGAAACAGAGATCCAGGCTGTCTGAGCCATAGTCCCTGAGCAGGTCTGCTGGCACAGCGACCCAGCTGGAAGCACTCCCACCTGTGCTACTGGAGGTCCTGGGAGAGTCCTACACTTGGCACCAGCCCGTCCCCCAACTACAGTCTTCCAAAAGTCAAAATGAGTTATAAGAGACAAGGTCACAATATTGTGATAAAGGTATTGATTTATCAGGAGGATATAACAATTGTAAATATACATGTACTCAGCATTGGAGAACCTAAATATTTAAAGCAAATATTAAGAGAACTGAAGGAAGAAGTAGACAGCAATATAATAATAGCAGAAGACTTCAATACCCCACTTTCAATATTGGAAAGACCATCCAAACAGTAAATTAATAAGGAAGTTGCAAACTTCAATAACACTCTAGACCAAATGGACCTGACAGACATATATGGAACATTCAACAGCACCAGAATACACAGTTTTCTAAATCACACATGGAACATCTACAGAACAGATCATAGGTTGAGCCACAAAGTAGGTCTTAACAAATTTAAGAAAACTGAAATCATGCTGAACGTCTTTTCTGACAACAATGGTATGAACTCAGCAATCAGTAACACAGGAAAACTGAAAAATTCACATACATGTAAATTACACAACACACTCCAGGACCACCAATGGGTCCAAGGAGAAATCAAAAGGGAAATCAAGGAGTATCATGAGTTAAATGAAAATGCGACTCCTGATATCAGGGTCATAAGTTCAAGCCCCAATTGGGTGTAGAGCTTACCTGAAAACAGAAAGAAAGGAAGAAAGAAAGAAAAACTTAGGGGATGCAGCAAAAGCAGATCTAAGAGGGAAATTATTAACAATAAATGCCCACATTAAGAAAAAAGTGATTTCAAATAACCTGAGTTTAGACCGCACCGAATTAGAAAAAGAATACACTAAGTCCAAAGTTAGCAGAAGGATGGTAATAATAAAGATTAGTGCAGAAATAAATGAAATAAAGATTAGAATGACAATAGGAAAAAAATCAATAACACTAAGAATTTTTTTGGAAAGGTAAATAATATTGACAAATCTTTATTTTATTTTATTAGTTATTTATTTCTTTTTGAAAGAGAGAATCCAAATTGAAAAAGAAGTAAAATTATCTCCATTTGCAGATGATCTGATCTTATATAGAGAAAATCCTAAACATTCTACACAAACTGTTACATGATATAAACTTACACAGAAATCAGTTGTGTTTCTATACAGAAACAATGCAATATCTAAAAACAAATAAAGAAAACAATCTCATTTATCATGGTATAAAAACAGAAGAATTCTTAGGAGCCAATTTAACGAAGGAGGTGAAAGATCTCATCACTGAAAACTGTAACACGAACATAAGAAACTGAAGAAGACACAAATGGAAAGATACCTCATGTTTGTGGATCGGAAGAGTATTGTTAAAATACTCATATTGACCAAAGTCATCGATAGATTTCATACAATCCCTATCAAAATCCTAATGGCATTTTTTAGAGCTACAGAAAAAGTCCTAAAATTTGTGTGAAACCACAGAAGACCTTGAATAGACAAAAGCAATCTTGGAAAAGAACAAAGCTAGAGTGAACATCCTGTCTGATTTTGAAGTATACAAAACAGTAGTCAAAACGGTGTGTTACTAATGTAAAAATAAACATATACATAAATACATACATATATAAATCAGTATGTTACTAACATAAAAATAACACATAGACCAAGGGAACAGATTTGAGAGCAAGGAAAAACCCATCTGCATATGGTCAGCCAATATTTGACAAGAGCTTAATGTTCAATGGGAAAAAGTCTCCTCAGTAAATGGTGTGGGGGAAACTAGATAGTCCCATGCAAAATAATTAAAGTGGACGCCTATCTCTTCAGATTCAGTGTCTGCCTCTCTCTCTGATCCTCCCCTGCTCACATGCTCTCTCTCTCTCTCTCAAAAATAAATAAGAACACTAAAAAAATTTTTAAAAAGTCCAAGTAACAAATGTGAAACAAGTAGGACTACATCCAACAAAGAAGCTTCTACACAACATAAGAATGACAAACAATATAAAAAGGAAAACAACAAAACATGAGAAGTGTTTTCATGTAAGATGTAATAATATTTTATATTTTAGGTAATAAAAGGTTGCAAACCAAAATATACAAGAAACACCTACAACTCAATACAAAGAAAACCCACAAATAATTTAATGAAAAATGGGCACAGGACATGAATAGGAATTTTTCCAAGAAGACCTAGAAATGGCCAACAGTTACATGAAAAGATGCTCAACATCATTACTTACCAGGGAAATGAAAATCAAAACCACCAGTTAGTACAGCTATTATAAAAAAGACAAGAGATAAACAAATAATGATAAAAATATGGGAGAAAGGAACCCCTTTCTGTTGTGCACTATTGATGGGAATGTAAATTGGTGTAGCCACTACAGAGAACAGTGTGCAGGTTTCTCAAAAAATTAAAAGTAAGGGGCAGCTGCTGGCTCAGTTGGTGGAGCATGCAACTCTTGATCTCGGAGTTGGAGGTTTGAGTTGTGGAGTTGTGGGTATACCATGTTGGGTATAAAGATTACTTAAAATCTTAAAAAAAAAAAATTGAACTACCATATGATCCAGCAATCCCATGTCTGGGTATATATCTAAAAGAATTTAAAGAATTTAAATCAGGATCTCAAAGAAATATTTGCACTCTCTCCAGCATTATTCACAATAGCCAAAACAGGAAATGACCTAAGTAACTATCTGTGGATAAACAGACAAAGAAAATATGGCATATACATACAATGGAATATTATTCAGCCATAAAAAGAAGGAAATCCAGCCATTTGCGACAATGTAGGACATTGATGGACCTTGAGGACATTATGCTGTGAAGCAAATCAGAGAAAGATAAATACCGTATAATCTCATTTATTTCTAAAACAAACAAAGGGGTGCATGGGGGACTTGGTCAGTTAAGCATCTGTCTCTTGGTTGAGCTCATGGTTCACGAGTTTGAGCTTTGTATTGGGCTCAGCACTCAATGCCTGGAGCCAGCTTGGGATTCTCTCTCTTTCTCTCTTTCTTGCTCTCTGACTTTCCCCCCACTCTTTTTTTTTCTCTCTTAAAAAAATCAATCAAGCAAATAAGTCAACAAAGCCAAACTCATAGAAACAGAGTAGAATGGTGGTTTTCAGGGGCAGTGGGGAGAGGGTGGAGGAAGGGGTAATGGGAAGATGTTGATCCAAGGGTGCAAAGTTCCAGTGATAAGATGAATAAATTCTGGGAATCTAATGTATAGAATGGTGACTATAGTTAACAATACCGTATTATATACCTGAAAATTACTGAGAGTGCATCTTAAATGTTCTCCCCCCAACCAAAACAAATTATAATTATGTGAAGTGATGGATTGTGGTAATCATTTCACAATATATATGTGTGTATTAAATCATCGCACTGTACACCTTCAACTTGTAAAATGCTACATTTCAATTATGTCTCAATAAAGCTGAAAAAAAAAGCCCCTCATTTATCCAGAAGTTAGGTTTTGTTTCTTGCAACTACTCTTAGGGATTTGGGGGACCATTTACTTCTTCTTCCTTTCAGCACTCCGATCCATGGAGTATATACAGGTGCCAGTGCAAAAAGAAAAGCCAAGTGCAAGATTGTTCAATACTTGCTAAGAGTAACGCACTCTAATGCAAAGTGCTGGACCTGCTTTGTGTTCAAGGATAAAGTGAGACTCCTCCTTCTTATTCTTTCTCGAAGAATCTACTTCTTGGGGCCCATCTAAAGTGTAGGGGTGAAGGAGTGAGATGGAGAGATCAAGAGGACCGGCAAAGAGAAGGAAAGAATGAATAGGGCAGGTCAAGCTCTAAGAGGGGTCCTGAGTATACCATATACATTAAAACAATTTTGTTACTGTTTATTATTTGTTTTGAGAGTGTGAGCAGGGAAGGAGCAGAGAGAGACTCTGAAGCAGGCTCCACCTTGCCAGCACAAAGCACCACCCCATTCTGAAACTCATGAATTAGGAGATCATGACCCGAACCCAAATCAGACACTCAACCGACTGAGCCACCCAGGCTTCCCTACCAAATACATTTTTAGTAAATGGGACATACTTTTACTACCACCACCACAACAAAAAAGGCACTGTAATATCTAAAATTAAAATGTAACTAAACATACTCTATT
This sequence comes from Suricata suricatta, assembly GCF_006229205.1. Lineage (NCBI taxonomy): Eukaryota > Metazoa > Chordata > Mammalia > Carnivora > Herpestidae > Suricata > Suricata suricatta. The sequence goes on from NC_043711.1 coordinate 35,373,916, forward strand.
TTTATTTGCTAAATCTGATAATTCTAACTTGGACACCTTGCTGCCCAGGCAAAACTGAAGGTTTTAGTATAGACGAAGGGTGATACAAATATTGAGTATGGGATGAACAGATAAATACTATTATGCCCACCTTACAGATCAGAAGCTAAGGCTTAGAAAAAGGGAAGAATATTCCAGTGTCCACAAACCCAGTGTCTTTTAGCCATTATGTTATTGGCCTCTGTGACTTGAGAAGCTTCAGAAAGCAAGAGAGAGGTCAGGTTAAGCGCTGTTTAACACAGTGGTCAACTCATCTTTGAAATGTGGCCCCAAAGGAAGTAACATTGTCACCAATCCGATTAACAACTCCTCCTCTTAGAGCAGTGCATCTCTACTGAAGGGGGGGACTATGTCTCCGCAAGGGACATTTGGCCATGTTTAGTGACCTTTTTAGTTGTCACAACTGGGAAGGGGATGCCACTGGCCTCCAGAGGGTAGAGGAGAGGGATATTGCTAAACATCCTGTGCTGCACAGAACAGCCCCTGCTCCAGAAGTTTCTGACCCAAAATATCAATACTGTGGAGGTTGGCAAATTCTGTCTTAGAGGAAAGAAGTATGAGCATACTCATAACACAAACTCCCCAAATACACAGAGGGAGTTTGGACAAACACTCAAGCATGAGATTTCCTTTATATCTAGGTCTTAGAGAAGACTCAATCACATGCCGTTTTCCTTCCCACACTTCCATATTTTAACTTTTGATACGACTCAAGAGTAAAAGTGAAGAATATTTCAGGAGAAGATGTCCCATAACCAGAGAGACCAGGTCCTACAAAGGAATTTTAGAATTTACAATTGTGAGAACATTTACTGGCACCATTTTGAAACTATTTGTTTAGAACAAATTGCCGTATGTACCCAAGCAATTTAACATTATTCAACTCTTTACTAAAGCCAAGCATAAGAAGTAAATATGGGGGGGGGGGAGGGCGCCTGTCAGTTAAGCCTCCAACTTCGGCTCAGGTCAGATCTCATGTTCGAGGGTTCGAGCCCCGCGTCGGGCTCTGTGCTGATAGCTAGCTCAGAGCCTGGAGCCTGCTTCTGGTTCTGTGTCTCCTCTCTCTGCCCCTCCCCCTCTCATGCTCTGTCTCCCTCTGTATCAAAAATAAATAAAAAACATTAAAAAAAAAGAAGTAAATATGTGACTTAAAACCATATTTATAAAACCAAATAGAGACTTTACTTAGGTTCTGTGGCTTACCTTCCTTACCTCTGTTTCTCTATATGGGCAATGAATCTAGAGCATTAGGGTGTAAACAAATTTGATCTTTTCAGATTGGCTCTGCTTTTGATTAAGAACAGCCTGTGTCAAGGAATGATTATTGATGTATTGATTCATAGATTGATCTAAATTGATGTATGTAGCCTTTTTCACAGATTATCTTCAAAGAAGGCTAACATTGCTTTATTAATGTAGCTAATGGATTACTGAGAGGAGACAGCTGGATTTGGGCTATTTTTGTACTTGTTAAAAAATACATTGTTGATCAGAATCTAGGCACTGTGAGTTTGGAACTCACAGTTTCTTTCTCTTGGTGGGTTTATCCAATCACCTCATTAGTCTTATGGGATGGTAACTTTTGATGCTGCCCCAACAAAGACACCAGGCTGAAGATGTCTCTAACCCTTGAGATTCTTGGTAGATTTCCAGCCCAAACCTTCTTGCTCTGTTGAGACCTTGCCAGATGATTCTTGGTAGATCTCCAGCCCAAACCTTCTTGCTCTGTTGAGACCTTGCCAGATCAACAGTATTTAACAAGCCAACAGCTTTTGCAGGCTTGATTGGACCTTCACTGTTGGTCTAGCGTTATTTATGTATCAGATCTATGCATTACCATTTGATTATGGAAGTGCATATGTCAGCTAGAACCACAGTTTTAAACTTATTGAAGACGTGAATTCCAAGAGCCTTTTCCAAATGGGATTCTAGCCAAAGGGTATTGGTTTCTTAAGTAACCAAAGGGGATGGTTACAGAGAGAGCTCATTTCTAAAGTGGTCCAATGGCATTAATCCCAGGGAGAGGAACCACTGTGTATAGATCATCTACTCGCTAGGTTCTGTGTGTGTATATTTCCTATCCACTTTTATCAAAACAAATCACCTTCTTCATTCCCATTGGAGAGATGAGGAAATGATGTTGGGCATGTAACCTAATAAAGCATCCGCTTGATTACCTATAGGAAGAGAGTAATGGTGGTACCGACCTCATGGATATATTGTGAGGAGTGAATGGGCAGCTACCTATAGGACAAAAGCATTACCTATTTTTAGGTCTTAACATCTTTATTTCTACTAATAAGACCCACATGTGAAAGTGACCCCAAAGCCTTTGTTCCTCTCACTACACCACAAGACCTCCAAATAATAGGAATCACATCCCCCCACCACCTCATTTATTTACCTGCAATCTTAGGGATGGCTCAGATACACATTGGACTTTCCTTAATCCCCAAGTTTAAGATATTTTTTAATTTCTAGAATCCTCCCTCCGGCAGGGACCTCAGAAAAGAAAGGAAAAAAGCCAAAGATGAAGCAAGATATGCATGCTATTCCCTAATCTTAAGGTATTCTTTCCTTCAGAGTTTTAGAAAATCATGATTATTTTAGTCTGCTGTGCTTGGGCTACCGCAGGATAAAGAACCGATTATAGTAAGGCTGGTTCTGTAGATACAGTTCCTGGACAAGAATCCATTATTGGCTGGTGACTTGTAATGATAATACCACAACCAGTTCGCTGTTGACTCCATTCTAGAATGGCTACTCCCAGTGTTGCCAGATATTGAATATTACAAAAGGGATACATCGCCTTTAAAAGAAGTAGACAAGATAACAGCAATCTTGAACACACACACAGAGCCAGAAGACACTTCCTCCAAGAAGCCTTCCTTGACTCCATCCTGCACCCAGTTGTGTTGGTTGCCCACACCCAATTCCTTATGGGTCCCCGATCATATCATTTTGCATAGTATTACAATCACCTATGAACTTGACTGACTCCTTGATTTGACTGCAAACTTCTAGGGGATGGAACCCATGTCTGAGATTCTGGTATTTCTATCACCTGGCACATTACAGGTGATGATTTGATAAATTAATAACTATAAATAGCTCAGTAAAGAAATGAAAAGCTGTGAAAAACTAAGGAATAAGAATGAACACATACTATATTTGGCATTGGAGAGAATGAGAGAGTTTTGAATGGGGTAGATGGCGGTCCTTGGATTTATTAAGCAGTGAGGAGAACTAGAACTTGGAACCTTAAGTAAGCACACCTCATAAGTAGGAACCATTTTTTCCCTCACATTTTTATTGTTGTAAAACATGTATTACATAAAGTTTCCATTAAGTGTATACAATCCGGGGCATTGACTGCATCTACCACCATGTATTTCCAAAACTTTTCATCAACCCAAACAGAAACTCAGTAACCTTTAAGCAAGAAGTCCCCATTCTCTTCTTCCCCTGGCCCCTGGTAACTTCTCATCTACTTCCTGTCTCTATGAAGTTGCTTATTCTAGACGTTTCCTAAAAGTGGAAATCATACAGTATTTGTCTTTTTGTGTCTGGCTTATTTTACTTAGCAAAACACTTCCAAACTTTATTCACATTGTAGCAGGGCCATTTTTAAGCAGAGGAGTCGATGAGAGACAGCAATGTGTGTGTGAGAAGGTGCATATTAGTGAGGTGTGGGCTTATTATTGTGCAGAACCTTCCATATGCTGAAGTGGCTAGAAACCTAAACCTTTCATAAGTGTGTCACCAAATCTTGATCACTATATAGAATTCAAGTTTGCTAGAACTGAGGGCACACCTAATTTACAGTGAAACCTGTCAGTGATACCTGTTACAATGACATGGCCAATGTGCAGCATGGTGGGGAGAAAGGACAGGCGTAGTGGAGGTCAGGTTGGAAAGCAAGCAAAGGGTGTGCTAATTGTGGATGCTTTAGGATAGGAGCACTGTGCTGTCGCAGTGGTTACGGGCTAATTATTGTGGCTTGTTTACTTACTTGTAGAGCCTCTAATACTTTTTAGTGACTGCCCAAAATGCTAGAGTTGGAGAGGGCGCTAGGTACATAAAACTATATGATCCAACGTACTGAGAGTCATAATATGCTCCCATGTAATTTGTGAAAAGTCAACTCTACACACCAGAGAGAGACAGAGAGGGTAAAGAGAGAAAAAGGGAAAACAATTTTAAATTGTGCAAGTGATTCTGACTGCCATTTCACTCAATGAGCTTATGCCCCAGGAAGGATAGACAGAAGAAGATGGGAAATATGCATCTCTTTTCTCAGTTTCCATAGTGTGACCTTCCTGTTGTAAGTAAGTTCTTTTCATACAATGCCATCAATGAAAGAGAAGCTGCTACTTCTCTTCATCTGTGACTCAACAGAAGTATCAATGCATTCCAAAATCAGCCCCACCGGGACTTACTGCAAGGTAGTATATCACTTTTTAATGTGGCACATCACATTTTCTGGCATATTTTGACCAGGCACAATTTTCACCTTTATGGGCTGACTTTAGAACCTAATGTCTCTTCCACTTCTAGGTTCATTCGTCTTCATTGCAGGATATGGTGGAAAAACCCTAATATCCTGCAAGGTTCCTTGAATATAGTCTGCAGTGTTATTAAGATTTGAGGGTTGCAAGTAGCAGAAATGAACTAAGTTAGCTCAGGCTTAAAAAAGCTAAGGCATGGGGGCACCTGGGTGGCTCAGTTGGTTAAGTGTCCGACTTCGGCTCAGATCATGATCTCACGGTTGATGGGTTCGAGCCCTGTGTTGGGCTGTGTGCTGACAGCACAGAGCCTGGAGTCTGCTTCAGATTCTGTGTCTCCCTCTCTCTCTGCCCCTCCCTTGCTCGTTCTCTGTCACTGTCTCTCAAAAATAAATAAATGTTAAAAAATTTTTTTTTAAAGGCTAAAGCATTAGTTGAGAACATTTTATAAAGATCTGGATTTGTACATGCAGGTATGAACATGCGAAGGCCACAGAAATGCCTTCCAAGAGGGGAGCAGACTTTCCTCTAACTGTGTCTCAAGCCATAATGTGCACCTTATTCAAAATGCATCCTTATTCAGTAGGTCTAGGCTGGAGCCTGAGATTGTGTATCGTGTAACAAGCTTCCAGCTGATGTTCACGCTGCTTAATCTCTGACAACTATTTTAGTAGAAAGATTCAAATGTCAACTCTCAAATTTTGACACTATCCAGTCTCTGATGTTTTCACTTCCCAATTTCAGAATCCTAAGAGAGGGTGTGATTGCCCTAGCTTAGGGAGTCAGGTCATGAAATAGCAAAATCACCCCCAGCAGCAACATACAATGAATGTTTACTTTAAACCTGCCACTGCACTATACAACTTGTAAGTATCATTTTTAACCTGCACACCAGCCTTTGGAAGGGAGGGAACAAAACAAGATTCTTAGACAAGCCTAGTGACTTTTTGAAGGTCACAGAGGCAGCGGGTGTCAGAGCTGGGCTTTGAGCTCACTGCCTGTCTGTGGAGCCCCGCCTCTATTAACTTTAAGTGTTAGCTGAGGAGCCAGGATCCCTCGTGATAATGAGGGAGGGTAGAGCCCAGAGAAAGAATCACTGTCACCTAGGCAGTTGTGCTCTCTACGATGTAATACATTGGCCCTACATTAGTATTTACGAATCATTATCAAGGAGGAGACCAGTTAGATTACTGCAGTTTTAGTATTTTTCTAGTAAATACCACCCCCTTTTCCACTCAAGTTCCGGAAAAGGACACCTGTGTCATATAAGAAAGCAGAGTATGTATGTATGTATAACAGATAAAAGCTGGTACGGAAGGGAGGCTGAAGATGGTACCGTCTTGCTACTTAAGTGTCGGCCAGGGCCAGGAAACAAAGGCATGCCCTGAGAATGCTGAAGTTGTCCGACTCCGGGCCTCAGACCTCCCAAATCAGAAGCTACACGTCAAGGAGGCTCCCAGGGATACCTAGGGTTCAGATTAACCAACATTACCTGGAATTCCACGAGCGGGTCTGGACGGTCGCGGGTGTCTCTCACGGTGGTCTTGCTCAAACTGTGTGCTATGGCTCCCCAGGGCTGGGGAACTGGCCAAATGCCCCTTTTTTAGAGACAGGCACACTGCAAAAGCAGGAAGGGGATTCCCAGATTAAGAGAACACGCAGGAGGGACCCGCTATGGCGCGCTGGTTCTCGTGTCTCATGATGCATATGAGCATCACCTGACAATTGAAAACAAAATCAGCGATTGGGTTCACCTTCAGATGCTCTGACTGAGCCGATGCATTCCTCCTCAGTCTTCACGGTGTCTGTGCATCAGTTAAGGATCTCATGCAAATACAGATTCTGATGCACTAGGTCAGTGCTAATCAGTAATCTGTTCTCATCTATCTATATCCTGATTTGGTTGAGTTATCTTTACTTCAATATCATTCAGGGCAATTTTGAAAGAGAATTTACCTCCCCAAATCTTCTCAAGAATCTGCTGAGACTGTTAAAATGTTAAAACAGCTAGAGCTTTGTATAATTTTGTCTTATTTGAACCTCGAAAACACATCCTGCAGATGCAGGTGATTTTTCTTCTTCATTTGGTATTTGTTATGGGGTGGAATTTGTCTTTCCCAAAAAAGATATGTGGAGTTGTAATACTTAGAAGGCAACCGTACTGGGAAATTGGGTCTTCTTTACAGATGAGATCTAGTTTAGGCAAGGCCTGTACTGATATGACTGGTGTCCTTACAAAAAAGAGGCAATTTAGGGGCACCTGGGCAGCTCAGTCAGTTAAACGTTCGATTTTGGCTCAGGTCATGATCTCGTGGCTCAGGGTTCAAGCCTCGCATCCTGCTCTGTGCTGACAGCCCAGAGCCTGGGGCTTCCTTCCGATTCTGTGTCTTCCTATTTGCCCCTCCCCTGCTCACACTCTGTCTCTCTCAAAAGTAAATAACAAACATTAAAAATTTTTAAATAAATGGTCAATTTGGACACAGGGACATGCACACAGGGAGAACGCCATGTGAAGGTGGGGGGTGGGGTAGAGAACAGGGTGATGTGTCTACAAGCCACAAAATGCCGAAGATTGATAGCAAACTTCCAGAAACCAGGTGAGAGGCATGAAACAGACTCCCCCTCCCAGCCCCGGCAGGAACCAAATCTGCCAGCCCCCTATCTCGGACTCCAGAAAGCTGAGGCAATCCGTTTCTGTATTTAAATCGCAGTTTGTGGCTCTTGGTTTACGCAACCCTAACCAACTACCACACATTCCCACAAGCACTTGCTAGATAAGGAATTGGTTTCAGAATCTAATTGGAACACATATTTAAATACGGCATGGTTTCTGTTCTCTAAGAGCTGACAGCCAAATGGGGGAAGAGGGTAGCCCCCCCCCCCAGTATCAATCTGGGAGAGATCTAGGAAATTTTCACTGGGTAGGTAGGGTGTAAATTAGAAACTAAAATGTTTGTTCAAGCCATGCCATTGCCTAAAAATCCATGGACAGGTTTTAATTATTCACTCTTACATAATTAAAAACTTAATAATTCAAATAGTGCTTAAAGTTCAGGTTAGTTCAGCCTTGAAATATTTGTCTCCTTCTTCATCTGCATGCAGACACATTATTAGAAGAAATAATTTCTGACAATATATTCAATTTACTAAGCTCTAAGGGGCCGAAATTTGCTAATGGTTCAGCTCCAGGTGGGTAACATGATTGTCTTTTTTTAAGAATGAATTTCATCTGTTCTCAATCATCTTCATTGTACTGTGAATGGAGGCAAATCATTAGGGTTCAGAATATTACTCTGCCAAGGAAACAATTTATGCTGCCTGGAGCCAGAGATCTCAAAATAACAAATAGCATTTGCAGGACATGCAGCAAAGAATGCCTAAAGCATTTCCTTTATTTTATTTCAACTCAGGCTTGTAATTTCTCATCACAGAACATCTCTGCAAAGATCAAAAGAAGGGCTTTGTAAAGTCAGATGAGGCTCAAACTGTACCTTTGCCTTTAAGCCTAAAATACTAAACCAGTTTTCTATTTTGCTAGGAGGAGGGGTTTGTAACTCTACAAAAGCCATTCCCGATCTGTGCTCAGTTCACAAATGGCGGGATTAACCAGCAGATCTATTCCATTTTGAAATTGTGAGCTCTGTTTATTAAACTGTCTGGTGTCTTTGGTGATGGGCTGGGGAGGAGAGCTCCCAGGCAAAATAAAGGATATGGATGGGACAGACATACTAAAAATTATTTATGATCTAGCTCAACTTCAAACTTAACTGGACACCCTTTTGTTTGCTAAATCTGACAACTCTAAACATAGCACAAGTGAAATTACACCATGTGGTAGGGAACCTTGAGCCCTGAATCATTTTGTGAATGGAAACTATCAATGACATAGAAAAAGCAAGGCATGAGCTTTAGAATCATTCAAATCTGGGGGAGATTTCTGGCCCTGTACTTCATTATGTGGCTCTGGGCAGTATACCTGAGCCGTCCCTCTGGGTTTTTATTTTCTCATCTGTAAAATGGGTATATGTAACACTTGCCTCCTCTGCTTGTTAGGATTAAGTGCTAGCACAGAGCAGTGTAGTGCTCAGCAATAATGGAGCCTGAGGAAAAAGATACGACCAGGAATCCTCAACCTGCCTTTCTTTGAAATGTTAATATTTTGTTCATCATGATTTTCTTTGCCTGTTTTGATTTTTAAAAAAGACTGCATTTAAATATTGTTTATCTTGTCAGCTGGGTGTTCTGCTTTTTTTAAAGTTTATTTATTCACTTAGAGAAAATCCCAAGCATGCTCTGCACCATCAGCATATAGCCCGATGAGGGGCTTGAACCTGAAAACATGAGATCATGACCTTAGACGAAGTCGGACACTTAACTGACTGAGCCATCCGGGCGCCTCTCAGCTGGGTTTTTGATGCCCCTTTACATTTTTTCACCTGAAAAAAAAGCTCAATCACTTCACACTCATCCTGGTCCTGGCACTCAATGAATCTTAAGTATTAATATTTACTATTTTAATTGTATTAACATTTAAATTCAATAACAACATTAAATATTAATAATACCTCTCTTATATTACACTTCCTTGTAGTGTCTGCTAGAAAATAGTAACGACAAGAAACATTTATAAGGGCTTACTATGTCCCTGGCACTGTGCTAACCTCCCTAAGTGCATAATTTTATTGAACTCTTATAATACTAAGAGATTGTTAAAATTACTATTATCTCTTTTATAGGAAGGTGAAGTTTTAAAAATTTTACAGTTTTCCCAAGAAGACAGAGCTAATACATTGAAGTGTTGGACATTCAAAATTGATTTTTCTTTTCCTGCAGGGTTACTGAAATTTGTACGGATAGGATTTGAATTCAGTATCACAGTCTATCAGAAACCTCCTGACTGTCATAACCCAAGCAGGCCTCTAGGTGTCCTCGTTGACCAATTTTGTAAAAGCCTGACTTGCGGGCCAGAGAGAAGTACTTTTTAGAAAAGGTGTTTCTCAGGCGTGCTCTTCAGAACTTCCAAACATTTTATGCATGTGGTCAGGCCAAATTAGGTGTGCTCTAGAAGGTTTCTGGTCTGAGGAAAAACTCCGGATTGAGCAGGGGGAACCTCTTCATGGACCCAGAGAGTGTGATCCTTCTCTTTCCAGAAAATCGTCTCCAAGAGCTTCTCAGGCATCTGTTACTGTCCCACCTGCCAGTGGGCAGTGGCCTGGCAAATGGCCTGGCCAGGTGTCCTGTATCTATGGTACTTGTTCTGGATTTAATGATTTCGTTTGGTGTTGCTTTGAGATGTGTTTTCCAGGACGTCCTACAGGTAACTACTTTTTTTTTTTTTTTTTTTTTTTTTTTTTTTAGTAAATGACTAAAATTTGGCAGTTACAGCTGTTTTTCAAATTTAATCTAGCATCTCGATTTTTCCTTTGTTGAACCTGGCCACTCCTCTGCATTCTTTTGTACAGAAACGGGCAGGTACAGTCTTGGAGCCCGCAGCAGGGGCCAAGCCCGGGGTGAAGCAAGAGAGGCCCCTAGGGCACCCAATTTAAGGCGTCATTCACTATTCCCTCTCAGGCCCTTGCAAGCGCACGATGCCCTAGTCCGGGCCTTGCGGAGAGCTCTGGCCCCCAGGTCTGGAAAACACCTTGCTCATCTTGACTCCGTGGGCTAAACCTTGGTGCATCTTCCATCCATGGCAGCTTCCAGAGTGACACATACCATTCTTTACAAAGAGTCGGTTCTATGCATTTGTGAATGGCAGTCTAGGCCTGGGTACCTTGTAGACATGTAACAAGGGTAAAGCACTTAACCTCCTTGAGCTTTTGTTTGCAATTAACAATTGCAAATTTGCTTTAAGGCCACAATAAGAAAAAAATATTACAGTCTTCCTATAGGCCCATGACAGTGCCTGAGATGTAATCAGCTCTCCACAATGATGAATTGCAGCTAAACTAAGGCAGTACCAATCCTCCCAAACCCCAACTGCCAAGATCTCATGTAAAATTAAACATCACTTCCCTTTTTCTTACAGGAAATAATATATCTCACAAAGTACCTGCTGAAGACTAGATATTATGCCTCACTGTTTACATGCAATGTCTTGTTTAGCCTGCAAATATCCTTGTGTGATGGGTACTGGGGGAGAAACTGAGGCCCGGGGAAGTTAGAAAACTTACCCTAGATCATACAACCAGCGGTGAGGCTGGGATTGATCTCAAGCCCGGCAGCCTGTCTCCAGGTCTGCCTGACTTCAAAGCCCACACACTTAACCACTGCTTTGTGAAGATGGTGGTGTCCAGCCCGACACCCAGTATCTTCTGGTAATTGAAGGGCTGCGGAGAATGCCCTTCCCAGTCTCGGGGAAATTTGCCTGATGAGATCTTTCTCCCTCTGGTTTCCCAGTCTTTAATCTCCTTACGGAGCTAATTTCTTTCGAAATGAGGAGAGGACAATATAAAGAATGGATTTCTCGGGAAAGTTACATGTTCGTCTTGCCAGGGAGCAGGGATGGGAGATTACAAGGGCTAGTCTAATAGACTGTTCACGACCTTTTGAGTGCATTCCTCAGATGCATTTGCTCTCTTCCTCCATCTTTCTGCAAAGATAATTCTCCCCCACCCCCCTCTTTGGCCATTCATCAGCAGCATCTTCAAGATACCCCCCAGTCAGAAGTGTCTGAAGCACGCATCTTAAAAACCCACACACTGCAGCCTGGCCTGGCCTGTCTTTTTCCCCATTTTCTCCTTTCCGATCGATGTCCATCCCTCCCCTTGACCTTGGTTCCTTCTTCCTTCCAGAGCAGCTCTTTTGTTTGCTCCTTTCTTTCTCTTTTCACTTTCTTTTGTTTCCATTTAAGACCGATGTTTGACAAGCAATTGTTTTTTATAATGTCATGGTTCATAAGGAGCATGAGGTTTGGACTCAGACCAACATAGGTTTGAATTTGGGTTTTACAACTTACTGCATAGTCATGTAACTGAGATCAGAGGTAACCTTTCTGAGCCCCTCTCTTTATATTCTTTGCTGGGATAACACCATGTTTGTCACACAGTTGTAGGATTAAATCAAATGACAGCACTTAGCCCGGTTGTTGGGACTATAGCAAGAACTCAAAAATGGCAGTTTTCTTTCTAATTTCCCATATTGCTTTAATCCTGGAATAATACATCCTCCTATTCTTTTAGTTTCTGAAACTAACTAAGCTGGTTTTAGCTTTAGGGCTCTGGCAAATGCCATGATGACATTCTCTTAACCCTGCAAGAGCTTCTTTTCCTTCTTGTTTAACTGGACCTTCTCTTACCAACCCCCAGCCTGGGCTGAAGCATGGCTGCCCCAAACGCCCCCTTATGTCCCAATAACCTATGGCATTTTCTATCACACTTGGCTTTCGTAAGACAAGTTACTCACATTGGTCACTTCTGTTTCTCCCTCCTTGATTGCACTGTCAGCTTCAGGAAAACATTCTATCCTCACGCCTAGGACAGTGACTGACACATAGTTGGTGTTCTAATATTTGCTGGATGTATGGTTTTTCAAATCACATACAATCTCTCCCCCACCCTCAAGAAACAATCATCTATACTGTCCCCTTTGTACCCTTCAAAATGAGACATCTCTGCTAGAGGACTGGAAGGCAGCACCCATAGAAGTGGATTTAACACCTTTTCCTAGGTGAGATGCCCAGGGTTTCTGGATGGGAGTCACTTTGGGTAGTTTGGATAGAACCACTATTTGTTGTGTGGGACCATCCTATGTTTGATGTCCCTAGTCCCTAAATGCCAGTACTATTTCCAAATCGCTGGGGGATTCAAAGTGCAGCAACGCATTTCCAAATGGCCTGCAGCAGGTGGTACAGCCCCAGTTTACAATCACAGAACTTTTAAACCTTGGGGACTTCCTAAGTGTAAAAAGCATTGTCTAAAACTCAGTAGAAACGTCAGCTTCCACCCCCATTCCCCTGGTACCAATACACCATTCTTGTCACGATGGCTGCCATTCAAAAGCAAAACAAAAGAGAGAAAACGTGTTTGTGGGGGTGCTAACGTTAAGAATCAGCTAAGTATTGGGGCACCTGGATGGCTCAGTCAGTTAAGTATCTGACTCCTGGTTTTGGTTCAGGTCATGATCTCATGGTCATGGTATCCTGCCCCATGTTGAACTCTGTGTTGTGCGTGGAACCTGCTTAAGATTCCCTCCCTCTCCCTCTTTCTCTTTCTCCCTCTGCCCCTTCCCTGCTTGTGTTTTGTCTCTCACAAATAGATAGATAGATCATAGACAGAAGATAGAGAGAAAGATAAATGTTAGAAGAATCAGCTAAGTATTGCCAAAATAAATCTTGTTGCAGATTTCCTATTTTCTTTTGCAGGGGAGATAGATTCATGAGTCATCAAAAGTAGAAGAGGTTGGACATATTAGAAGGATTTTTTGGGACTGGGCTCAGAGTCTAAGAGGAGATTAATCCCTGATTCACTCTTTCTAAGGAGAATCAAGACTGAAAGCCCACAAGCACATACAACGGTTAGAGGTCTATTCAGAGAGGGGTCCTTGGGGTCATGGTAGAAGAGCATATACATTTCATATTATCACACTGCCCTGAACCGTCAGAAATGGGGAGAGATCAATAGATATTTTCAGTGTTACTGATCAATATTTAGTTCATTATGGTTATCTGTGATTGTAACAAGTATATTCACTGGTGTGAGACATTTTATTGACTTGAAAATAATTTAACAAATGTACTTGGTCCACTGATGAGCGCTCACAGCAATAAATAATGCAGCCCACTGGGCTGCAAGCCTGGGTAGTAACAGAGAAGGGTTATCTTTACCTGTGTTCAGACGGACAGCTGCCTTTGCCTTTTTGCAACTGATACTGGAAACAAACAAACAGAAAACCAAACAACAACAACAACAAAACAAGAGCAGATGAGCTTAGTGTGTTTTCAAGTTTCATTAATACATTTTTAAAAAATCTTATTTGGTACCCTGACTGTAGAGAAATTTTTCACGGAACAAGGCTATAGTAGTTAGGATTTGGTGTTTGCCGAGTCAAAATCTACTTCCTGCTTTTCTCCTAAGAGCTGCATGACTTTTGACAAATTACTTGACCTTCCCAGTTTTCAAATTCAGTCCCATGGAGATAATGGAGATAATAGCAAGCGCCGTTGCGGGGATTGAAGAAGCAGGTACACATGAAGCATTTTAGCACAGCAGGCTGGCACACATTGAACTAGAATTCTATGACTGTCAACTCCTTTTTGCAACAGGACATGCTTTTCTTTTTGCTGTTCCACAGTTGGCACAAGGATGGGGGTGGAGAGGAGGCAGAAGAGTCCCATGAGGATAATTTTTTAAAAGGGTTGTTAAGAAGCCCCGTTACTGGAATGTAGATCAAGGTAAGTACAGAAAAGTAAGAGTCTGTGTTTAGAAACTGTGATTGCAACTTGACAGAGTAGGTTTTTCTTAAATGTTTATTTATTTCGAGAGAGTGAGCAGGGGAGGAAAGGGAAAGAGAATCCCAAGCTAACAGCTCAGATCCCGACGTGCGGCTCTGTCTTGCCAACCATATCATGATCCGAGCGGAAATCAAGAGTCAGATGCTTAACTGAGCTACCCAGGTGCCCTGCAACTTGACAGAATCACTTTGTCTGATGAGTGTAATAATGAGCAGGAGGAATGTGTGTTTTTGTATCTGTTTTATTCCACTTCTCTAGGAATTCATTTTTTAAATTAACTTTTTCCCTAGTAATTCATTTTTATTTTTCTTCACAATACTATAGGCCCACAAGAGTTGAAATTTAAAAAACTTGACTTTCCTTGGAACATAACTACTATAGAAAATAATCCAAAGTTTTCCACAGTCCTGATAATAGTCATTATTCTACTTCTGAATGCTCTTAAGGACTAACATTTGAAGGAACTCTTTAGTCTGAACCTTTGTTCCTAAGAACAGGCCAAACTTAATAGTTTGAGACAATTCTGGAATCTTTATTGCTTATAACATTAAGCTTTTATGAGTACAAGAAAGAAATTTGAAGAATTTTCTGAAATATAGAAAAAAATATGAACAGCAAGGAAGGTGAAGCAATTTAAAAAATCCACCTTGTAAAATATACATCTTTATGAGGTAGATCAGAATATATACTGATACAGAGAAGCCCAAGATAAGTTCGGTAAAGAAACAAGTTGGAAACTCTACTTGTAATATGATGCTATATTAAAAAATTACCATATGCATAGGAGAAACTCTGAACTACTATAAAATAAATTAACACGTCTGAAAAAAAAAACAATTCTTACATCTGGAATGTTAGACTCCCAGGGCACAATTATGCTCTCATCTTGTATATTTGCTTTGTGTTTGAATTTTAAATTTTTATCGTGACTATATCGCATACTGTAGTAAGAAGCGGATCAATGTGTTATGTTGAACAATTTGCTTCTGCCATGTTTTGATTATTAATAAATATACCACAAATGCAGTTGAGAGAGGTTTTCTTAAAAAGATAGCAGGGGGGAATATCATACAGCAAGCCCCCCGTGCTTCTATTTTTTTACCTTCCTTAAACATTTGGGAGCCAAGTTCCATGTGTTCTTTGAAGACCCACTTGCAATTCCGAGCATTCCATTTCTTGGACAGAAGAAGGCTATTTCCATCTAAGGTACTTGCACAGAAGTATTAAAGTCTTCCCACGTTTCATTTCCCATTCCCTTCTCCCCATTGTGCAGGATAAATACATGTCAGATGAAACATTTTCTTGAATTTAAAAGACCCATTTGCGACTCCGCAAAACTAGGATGAATGACTTTTTACAAAGAAACAACATTCGCAAGATTGGGAAGCCTAAAAATTCACATCTGTCATCCTCAGTGAGGCAATAAACTACCGTATTCCATCAATTCTAAGACAACTTTATTGTAAGACACAGCATTATTTTATGTAGCACTAGGAAAGAAAAAAACACTGCCAATTCATTTAGAGCATGCCATCAATCAAAAGATGCATCCTGATTTCAAAGATGTAAATATGAAAATATGTGCATCTTGGCATCAGCAAAATATGGTAATACTATAACTAAAAATCTGCCATCTTGTCCAACATGATTACATGAAGTAGAGCACTTTAAACGGCTTTATATGAACCCTGAATGTAATGGAAGAACACGTAAACATTTTCAGTAGCACACCTTCAGTTTATTGACCTATGTAAAAAAATAATAGGTCTTAAAAAAGTCAGAACATTAAAAGAATATGCAAAAGTATTTCTGTTTCTAGAAGGCGATACAAATATGCAAAAAGGAATAAGTTATTTTTTTGCATGTCTTCTTTGTTCCAAATTCTTTACCCAAACTTCATTTTTAATGATACAAATGACTAAGGACCAGTTTAACAAATCATCTTTATGTATATATTACATGCTTTGGAATATAGATAGAAAATGTTCCAAAAAAGTTGTTCAGAAACTTCTCTATTCACAATATGAACATGAAACCTGTATAAAAGTGGGGGGAGGGAGCACCTTTTATGAAATATTGAAGCAGAGTGAAGATAACAAAAAAGATCAATCTGGAATATGGAATTTTTTTAAAACCTACAATAAACCATAGTTAATCAGTTCTTCCAAGTAAAGTATGAGGTAGTTTTAGCCTCATAATTAAATCTACTGCAGCTTGGAGTTTTTTGTTTTGTGTGTGTGCGTTTTTGTGTTTTTTCCTCTTTAATGACTAATCTTGTTTTTGTCACTTGGTGACTTAGAACCCTCTGTGGAATCAGGACAATGCGCTTACTTTCCTAACGTTCACCATTTTAAGGCACGCAATTCATCGAAAATGATGTGGCTTTTGTTTTGTCATTTTGTTTTGTTTTGGGTTCTTTCTGTATTACCTTAAAATACTTTTTCAAACTCTTAATTAGAAAAACTCTCCATGTCAGTTCTGCCATTTCATATGATAGCCAAGTTGGAGAGTTACTAGCCTGAATAATAACCCACCAGGCCACTGGTGTAGAAAGAAAGAAGGATCCCAGTGATATTGTACCTTAGAAAATTCTCCAAGCAGAGTTTGTCAATTATTCAGGGGGCTGATTTGTTTTCCCCAATCTGCTACCATAAAGTTATATTACAGGATGCTACGGCAATAAGTCTTTCTGGGACCCATTTTACGGTGCTTATGAAAACCATCACTCTTTATAATATCCTAAAAACATTTACAATCATTCAGAACTTCATGAAAATCCAGCTTCTCTTCAAGTAATTTTCCAATACTGTCTAAATTGTTCACGTCCATGTAGAAAGGGCATGTTATTCGTCGCCGGCTCACAAATCCAAACTTTCTGATGGTGAACAATGTCTAAGGAGTTTCTCGTTTTCCTTTTTCTCATCATTGTGAATTGTGCTCTGAAATTTCCCAGCCTTCCTTCCAATTAAAGACCCTGAAAGCACTTTTCACAGTTTTGCGGTTTGCCTTCAACGTTTATTCCCTTACCAAGTGCTTGCTACTGAAAAAGGCTGAGTCCGCCCTCGGCAATGGTTCCACCTTGCTCTGTTAGGTTAGTGCCTGGAGTTGGAAAGGCATGTGGTTCAGGGGCAGTTACATGGCCTTAGAGGGTGATTCACTTCCAGGGCAACAGGAGTCCTCTCTTCAACCTTTGATGCCTTTAGCTTTCTAAAGCCAAATAGCTTTCTGGGAAGACGAACACACTTTGCAAGGCACACTAGTGTGAGAACGCGGTGCTGGGTCAAGAGGTCCAAGTGCAGTTCAGACTAATGTTCCAGGCTTTGAATCTTCATGCCAAAAGAGCCTCTGCTCCCTGCTCTTCAGGCTTTCTTCCAACCGGTTTCCATCCGTACTGTCCAGTTGACTGATCTCCGTGTACTGTCTATTAAAGGAAACCAGGAAAGTTGTTACTTGTGGTGATTCTGATTCCCAGAGTACAAAGATTACTCAAAGAATTAGTAGAAGTCACTGTTAAGACAATATCCGACACTTGGAAATAAGGCAAAGCATGACTGTGCGCTCTTTTCATTGACCTCCTGGAGGATTGTCGAAAAGGCCCATGCAAGGTGTACTTAATTCTCAGGAGAGATATTCCTTTGTCTCACTTTCCTTTACCATCGATCAGGACCCAGATTGTGGTAAGTTACACATTAATTTGTAGGGTTTTTGTCTGAGAGAAAAACAAAGAACTTCTGTCTAGTGTAAAAGGATTATGGTTAAAGTTTTATTGCCCTGAGATATAAACTGTTTTTTTCATCTAATTCCATAATCTTATTCCAGCATTTTATCTTTCAGTGTGTTGAATTCAGTCTTTTGAATTATCTTAGAAGCAACTTAACCATTCTGTTAGTTCTCTCATTAATGGGTTAAATAGATCTTTGACATACGCCTATTTTCTCTTTGTGTGAGAGTCATATTTTTAGCTTTTTAAAAAGTATTTCTGACAGCCACATTTTAAGTATTCTCCAAATTCAGGGAATATACTAGATCCTTTTCTCAGGGACAAAGGAATATATTTAAAGGCAGGAAGGGCCACCTAAGGACATGTTTTACACCCATAGGATGTATTGGTCAAGAGCAAATTGGAAACAGCATCACATATAAAAATCACAGGCATATCTGGAGGATAGATCCAAAGAAGGCTTCCTATTATACAAACCATTCCAATCAGCAGAACTTCATTCCTACAGTAGTAGTTTAGAATAGATTAGATAGTTAGTAGATTTCTTTTTCTTTGACATTTCTTTAGTAAAAAGGATTAGAAAGTCATTGGAAGAAGAGCTTTGGAAAGAAATATTCCATGAAAGCAGGTATTTAGTGTTTCATCTAATATAAACACAAAGTCAGACTTCCCCAGCTCCACACACCAGTCAGAGCAAGCAAACTCCTGCTAAGCAAGAAGCAACACAGACATCTGAAGGGCTGTACTTACTACTGCTGGCTACACTTAGCAAAAGAGAACTTAAAACTGATCTCATTTCTGGAGACACAACCATTCTCTGGCACAGAAGCCCTCGGTTTTGCCTAGTTTTGGTAGAGTTAGATGAGGAAGAGGATGGCCAATGGAAAACAGGAAGTGAAAGAAAAACAGTTATTTGAAAACACAGTTTGCAGCAAATAGCCAAGAACTGGACTGTATTATATACTAGGTAAGATAATGAGAGACTTCAGCATTTATGATTCTAGAAAGTTTATGCCACTGACAATTATACCACATCAGACCCGGAAACAAATTCTTATTGGTAAAAATTTGTACCCTGGGAGAAAGGATCTCTAAATAATATGTACTTCATTTATTTAAAATATACTCAAATCTTTAATTTAAGGGCAGATTTAAAGTTTTTTATTTTTTTATGAAAAAAATTTTTTAATGTTTATTCATTTTTTGAGAGACAGGGAGAAACAGAGCATGAGTGGAAGAGGGGTGGGGAGAGGAGACACAGAATCCAAAACAAGCTTCAGGCTCTGAACTGACAGCAGAGCCCTACACGGGATTCGAACTCATGGACCGTGAGATCATGACCTGAGCCAAAGTTGGACGCTTAACAGACTGAGCCACCCAGGTGCCCCTAAAGTTTTTTATTTTTATCTTATTTTGAAACCAAATTGTTTTCTTATTTTAAAAATTATGTTTTCATCAAAAATAACACAGTTTTATAGCAAATTTCTAACACTTGGTCGATGGCTGTCATTTTACTTGTATTGGTAAAAGGTCAAGTTAAACTGATCATTCCGGGTGTAATAAAAAATAAATCCTTAGGGCACCTGGATGGCTCAGTTGGCTGAGCGTCCAACTTTGGCTCAGGTCATGATCTCACAGTTCCTTGAGTTGAAGCCATGCATTGAGCTCTCCAGTCAGCATGGAACCTGCTTCGGATCCTCTCTCCTTCTCTCTGCTCCTCCCCCACTTGTGCACTTGACTGCGCTTGCGCATGTTCTCTCTCTCTCTCTCTCAAAAGCAAAAAGTAAAACCATTAAAAAATATTCTCAGTAGGCAACTAGATGGAAATAACACCTGTACCTCTGTTGCTGGGAGGGTGAACTGGCAAATCTTTCCAGAAAGCAAGGACTTAAAAATATATATTTTTCAATTTAATCCATTAATTCTACTTATTGGAATGTATCCTAAGGCAATATTCTGGAATTGAGACAAATATTTTGTAGAAAGATGTTAACAGCAGCATTACAATGAACTGTAATGAACAAAAAAGAAAATCTAAAAATTCAAAATATAGAACTGTTAAATAAAGTATGGCATATTTACTGAGCCACGAAATAAGGCTTAAAGAGTTTTTAAAAATATAAGAACATGTGTATGTTGTGATATTAAGTAAAAAATTGGGGTTTCATAGGCAATGAAAGATGTAAAACTGTACGTAAGTTTATCATTACAACCACGTTAAAAATGGATACAGAAAAATGGGGGAATGTGTCAAGATGCTAATTGAGACTATCTCTAAATGGAATTATAAGTAAATTGTTCCCTACTTATTTATCCCTTTATTATTTTCCTAAGTTTCCACAATGAGCTCATATTATGTGCATGTGCACACACACAATAGGGATCTTTAAATAGTCTCTAATTTCCTGTACATCACCGCCCCTCTGACATCAGATTCCCATTCAAGCCATCTTGGGCTGGCTGAACTAGAAAGGCACACTTGGCAAAAACGTGTTTTCTCTAAAAATGTTTAGTACCTTCCTGAGTCCAGTGAAAGTGGTGTCGAGGATCTTAGAACCATCTTATGTGCTGATTGTTTTATGTCATTTCTAACTCCCTCAACAAAAAAGGAACGTAAAAGTACACAAATAGGAAAACAATCTGCAAATGAACCATACAAAATGATGAGAGCTGAATTGAAAAACTTCAGCTCCAATTTTGGGCCAAAGCCATTTTAGTTCTTGCTCCCAAGCTATCTGAAGTCCTCTGAGGTATATTTTCACTAAAATTCTATTTAGAGCACACCCTTTGTGGAGGTGGAACAATTGGTTTAACAGTTCAAGCCAAGAAAAACTCTCATGGAACACGGAGAAGAAAAAGAAGGAACTGGGGGTTGAATAATACCTCTAATGCGCTTATAACACTGAGTAATTTATTAAATTATGATTTCACTCATATCTGGAATTTAAGAAACAAAACAGATGAACATGGGGGAAGGGAGCAAAGAGAGTGGGAAGCAAATCATAAGAGACTCTAACTATAGAGAATAAACTGAGGGTTACTGGAGGGAAGGTGGGTGGGGGCTGGCTAAACAGGTGATGGGTAATTAAGGAAGGTGCTTGTGATGAGCACTGGGTGTTGTATGGAAGTGATGAGTCACTAAATTTTACACCTAAAACCAATTTTACCACATATGTTAACTAACTGAAATTTAAATAAAAATTAAAATAAAAAAAAAGGAAAGCAAGAAATTAAACTCTTAAAATCAACAGGTTAGACACTTTTATAAGTTACTGTCTATGTAAATCTCCCTATTCCTGAAGCAATTTGGCCTAAAGCAAATTTAAATAAAAATAAGCAGAAAATGCTCTATTTCTTGGCACCATGGGTGTGAATGATATTCTGTGAAAAGTGATAGGAAGAAATGATCTCTTCAAACTGAACTCATCCTGTATATACAAAGACGTGAAAAAGGTGTAATGCAGAGTTTGCAGTCTTTTTTAAAATTACATTTTAACAAATTGTTCTTGTACATTTCCTTCAAATGTTTACAAAGGACCATGATTACAAATATGACAGCTGGTTGTGTCTGTAGCTTAAAGAACACAGGGTCAGACACAGAAAGGGAGCAAATGTTTGAAATCAAGCCTACCAACTGTCTCCAAGGAATTTTGGTGTGGACAACCCTTTCTGGGGTAGAGATATTTTTCTTACAAGGTTCTAGAAGAGTCATAAATGGATATATCTATACTATGGTTTTAAGCACTTCAATTGAAAACAAACGAAACTTCAAAACTTCAATAAAACAAAACTTCAGACACAGATTTTAATGTCCAGATGTCTAGAATGAATGATCTATATTAGGAGTGAACAAACCTTTTCTTTAAAGGCCTGATATACAAAAACAGCCATAAATATGGGGCACATGGATGGCTCAGTTGGTTAAGCATTTGACTTCGGCTCAGGTCATGATCTCACAGTTTGTGAGTTTGAGCCTTACAGTGGGCGCTGTGCTGATGCTCAGAGCCTGCTTCGGATTCTGTGTCTCCTTCTCTCTTTTTCCCCTCCCCTGCTCACGCTGTCTCTTGCTCTTCCACAAATAAATAATAATTAAAAAAAAAGAAAGCAAAAAACATTCATAGATAATAGGTACATGAATGAACATGGCCATTTTCCAATGAAACTTAATTTACAAAAACAGGTGGCAGCGTGTTTTGGCCTACGGGCTATATATTGTCTTACGATCCTTGAGCATTCATAAAATAAAATAGAATTCCTGAATTCTTTTCACCAGGAATAGGCTAATAGAATTTTGAAGCACTGCTTTCTCACCTGCCTGGAGAGGGCAAAGGATTATAGATGTTGCCGTAGCAGCTGGTGTAGGAAGAATGTGCCGGGGTCTCGTAGTCAGACAGCCCTACAGCTACCTGGGTCCTCCAGCTCCCGGAAGCATTTGTAGAAGATACTACAAATAAAAATGGAAAGAGACAAAATTAGTGGGAATATTCAAAGTGAAGACTATTTAGGCCATTTAAATGTACATTATAATTATCTGTGTGCAGAGAGTAAGAGCCAATGGTTGTAATCAACAGAGTTCTTTTCTATTCCAGTAGAGTCACTTACTGGTCATGTGACTTTGGGCAAATAGTTTATTCTCATTAAGCCTCAGTTTCTTCACCTGTAAAGTGGGGATAATAATACAAACATATCCTGTATAGGGATGGTATCATAATTAAATAAGATTATATATGAGAATATTTAACATTTTGTCTGGTATAGAGTAAGCACCCCCAAAATGGTAACTATCATCGGTATCATTATTGATGAGAATAAAGTTACTTGAAAGGCATGCTATAAAAAATAACCTAAACGACAGGTAGAAAAAAATGTCCATATATAAAGAGAGTCTTTCCATTCGGGCAATGGTGGCTAGATATATAAGGCTTTATTTGTAAAGTTAAGGCAACAAGTTTGAGTTTCCTGCAGGCCTTTGGTGGAAAAGCACTCCATGAGTCAATCTGTTGGGACAAGACTGTTCCTCTGCCCAAGGCAACATCAGCTACTAGCAGAACTGATGCACACTTTTTGACTGAAAAAAAAAGTGTGTGTGGGGGGGAAGGGGTGGGGAGGGTACTTAGAACGGGAGACATTTCAGGAAGAAGAGAATTAGCTCTACTGAGTGACTGAACTGGATCAAGACAAGGGCAGAATTTAGGAACAAAGTGCAGTGAATGTCTTAGCATTGGTGTTTGTTGTTTTCTCTCTAAAACCAGCCCTGCCCTGTGCCGAGGATGCCCAAGGTGATCACAATGCCAGGCTGGTGGTCCAAGACCCACACTGCTCATGGGTCCTTCCGGCTCCCATCCATTTCCGGTTCCCGGCAGTCACCCTCTGCCTCTTCTTTCTCACACCCACAAAGCCCCTGTGACCAGTGTAGGACAGATGCATTTCAAAACTCCTCTGTGGCCCTGGACGCCGTGAGGTGTTGACTCAAAGATGTAATTTTCTCACTTTGAGTTTCCAAGAATGTTTCTTAACTCTGACTCAGGAGCTGTTGGGCTTGGTGGTGAAGGTGTCAGAGCTGCAGTAGAATTGCCACTCCAGCACTTACTAGCTTTGGGGCTTGGGCAAAGTCATGTCAACTCGCTAAGCCAGAACTGCCTCCACGGCAAGATTAGGATAATTGTAATAAACACAACAACGGCACTCACTGCACAGACTGTTGCATACATTAGATGGGATAGTGCACGTAAAACACTGAGAATGCTGTGTGGCCCAGGGTAAGTTGCCAAGAGATGGTGGCTGTCATTTCTACTAAAACTGAGTCACCAGCTTGCTGGAAAGCATTAACAAACCCCTAATTTGGCAAATAATAGGAAATTTTTTCTCCATGATGATGCGAGTTTGCATGTCTGTTGAAATACATTTTTGTAGCTATTAAATGTAGACAGGAATAAGGAAAATTCCAAGAGGGAATTCTAGGAGGTCTAATTTTATCCCTCTAATTCCTTACTACAATGTAATGCTTTTTGGTCTGTGGGGCCAAATTCTCCTGTTACCAGGTAGGCTCCTACTGGGTCTGAACAAGGAAATATTGTCTCTGTTCTTACCTTTGCCCGAGATGGTGAGCCAAGCACGAGTAACACTATGGCTTGGAGGTACACCTGTTTCTCTCTGGCCTATTTAAAAAGGCATTACCCCAGCCCTTGCCCTGATGAGTATCCATCCTTGTTTGGTTCTTTCTTTCTAACACTGTCCCCAGGTTTGGTTTCTGAAAGATTCTCCTGCAATGCCCTCAACTTTAGGGTGAAGAAAGGCACTTTCTAGCCCTAAGTCATAAATAACAAGGAGTAAATGACAGGACAGGAGCCTTTTTGTATGTTAGATGTGGTAATAAGTGGGAAAGCCCTAGCGGAAGTCCAAAGTCCTACGAAAACAGATGAGACCTTAAACCCAAATAGAAATCTCCATGGAAATGCCTCTGGTCAACAAGCTTATGAAACTTTTAAAGGCACAGTTTTCACAGATTATTACTCAATGATTTGGGAATCTGTGTGCTGTCTTACTAAGGGGTCATGCTTGAAAGCAGGGGCAAGAACACATGACCTCAGGTTTTACATAGTTCAAGGTTTTAGAGCTTTAAAAGTGCTTCTTTGTATACATTTCTCTGGCTGCTAACTAGACTGTGTGCTCCTCAAGGCCAGAGACTGGGTCGACGCGGGCTTCCCTGCTTCTGGGGCATGCCTGCTTGTTTGCTGGATAAATGAACCCATAGGCAGATACTCCTCTTTCTCCTCATTTCTCGCACAGCTGGGGGAAATGGGGGTAAGCAGGAAGTTCTTCATGGGTTTTAATGGGGGGAGGGGCCAAAGTCAATGCCTAAAGGGACTATCTCTAATCGAAATTATCTTTGAGAATCCCTTAAATCAGTTGTAAAGAAGAGTCTAAATGATTACTGCATTGAGTCAAGGCATGCAAAGTACTTAGAACAGTGCCAGGAACAGTGTTTAGTAAATCCTGGCTCCCCTCATAATTATTAGGAGCCTCACATAGCTACCTGAACATGCAAACCAAACTCCCTTTAGATGATCAAGTTCCTGCTTGAAGGAGGGTGTATAATCCTAATGTTTTCGGCTTACCTGAAGGGTTTGCTCTATTTTTGAACATATCAAACATCAGTGACCTGAACACTTTTATGAGATGTGGCTATCAAGGTAAGACCTAGAAAAGACACAATATTTGAAAGCCCCTAACACAGGGAGGCATAGAGTAACTGCTCAGTGAACATCTGCTGCCTTTGAGTCTACAACTTGCTCCATTGGACTCCCATGGGCTGCGTTCTTTGGGAAGCCGGAGAGGACTGTTTTTAAGTTGGCAATTCTTACTGTGGCTTCACAGAATGGCTACCTGTCTCATGACCTTGAGTACTGGTCCCATGATCCCTGAGAGGAA
Source organism: Suricata suricatta (assembly GCF_006229205.1). Taxonomy (NCBI): domain Eukaryota; kingdom Metazoa; phylum Chordata; class Mammalia; order Carnivora; family Herpestidae; genus Suricata; species Suricata suricatta. Next base: position 35,399,063 of record NC_043711.1, read on the forward strand.
CTTGGTTGGGGCGCGGGGGGAGGGGAATGTGGGCCGGGAGCATGACGTAAATTCAATCTGGGTATCAAGTGCCTCGGCCATATTCTTACCTGAAGAGTAGGAAGATGTTCGACTGCTGGGAGAGCAGGGTACTTGCAGGCCAGCAAACCCCAGGCATCTCGGCGATCCCCTGTCCGAGTCAAAGCTAGTCTGGGGGCTGTGGCCCTGCTCCTTCTGTCCAGAGGCCCGCTGGTACCAGCCACGCAGGTGCTCTGCAACTAAGGCCTTGTGGATGTTTTTGGTGATGTGCTCTGACTTGGCAGCAGCCTTCCTGGGCATCCGGAGAGTTGCATATGGGTTATGGGGCACCCGGTCGACCTCGTCTTCATGAAAGGACCTGCTGTAGTCCCTCTGGTGCTCGTATCCGTAGTGCGCCGAGGACCGGTAGGAAGGATTGACACTGTACTGTCCCTCAGTGTCATTCTCATAGACATAGCCGCCACTGTAATAAAGGTCACACTCTGCATATGGCGTGTACCCGGCAATATAGTAACTTGAAGAAGGCTGTTCCTGACTCTTTGTGTAGACGCCATTTCTCAAACTATCCTTTTGTGCTAGGTTGGGCATGCTTCCTGAATTTGAAGTGGAAACGTTCTGTTTCTTGGACCTTCTCCGGCCCCTGGAACGAGTGTCCAGAGTCTGAGTAGTGTAATAGGGGCCGGCAACAGGCGTCACGCAGTAATACTCTGTGCTTGACTGGCTGGTGTAGGAAGACCCGTCATCCAGGATTTCCGTACTACTGCTTCTTTGGGATTTGGAGAGGGAAAAAAATGGCTTATCGTTGTCCATCTCAGACAGCAGGTGGGACTGAGACTCAAGGCTTCCACTCCGCTGGCGGCAGTGCTGGGAAGAAGATTCGGGTCTGCAAGAGGAGAAAGGCAAACTTGTAACAGAGAATGAAGGAAAGGAGGACCAAAATTAAAAACACAAACACACAGTTGAGAGATTTAATCACCCCTGAATTGCTATAAAACTTTAAAGGTTTCCGTAGGTGCCTGGATGACTCAGTCAGTTGAGTGTCCAACCAACTCTCGATTTCAGCTCAGGTCAGGATCTCACTGTTGTAAGATCGAGCCTTGTGTCAGGGTCTGCCTAGGGGGTGGAACCTGCTTAAGATTCTCCCTCTCCCTCTCCTTCTAACCCCCTCCTTCTCTCAAAACAAGCAAACAAATGAAAACATTTAAGGTTTCCAAAGCTGACTGCACAAGAGAATCCATTTGTTCATGTAATCCATTGGTTCCCACGCAAGTTCACTGTCGTGGTCCAAATGAGAGAAGGACCAGATTCTATCAAATGTGCAATCCACAGCCTTACTTAAGGGTAGGGAGGATAAACTGATGATGCACAACTTGTATCAAAGCCTAAAAAAGCCCAAAATCCCAATGGGTCTTTGGAGGTTCCTCTCTTCCGACGGGACGACAGGAGACAGACTAGGGTGAAGGCAGCAAGGCATGGGGGAGAGCCTGGCTCTGACGCCGGGCATATCTGGGCTGAGTCATGGGTCTGCCATTTCCCAGCTGTGCCAGCTTGGGTAAGACATTCAACCTCCCTCATTCTTGCTTCTGCCTCTGGAAAATGAGAGGGTAAAATGGTATCTGATATCTACAATGAGTCTTGTTGTGCAGTCTAAGTAATATCGTACATCAAAAATAGCTAGCAAAACCTTCACTAAACACTTCAAACTTTCGTTACTGTCATTGTCTTCATCCTTACCACTGAATAACAAATCGTGATGTCTGGTTGGGAAAATCCAGGCACACAAAAAAATCTAATATCTATTCGAACAAAGTATAGTTTCAAGTACATTTCCTTTGTACTTGAAAGTACATTAAGTAGGGGCGCCTGGGTAGCTCAGTGGGTTAAGTGTCCAACTTCAGCTCAGGTCACGATCTCATGAGTTCGAGCCCCATTCTTGGGCACTCTGCTGTCAGCACAGACCCTGCTTTAAATTCTCTGTCTCCCTCTCTCTCTGCCCCTCCTCCACTCATTCTCTCTCTCTCTATCTCCATCTAAAATTAAATAAGTAAACTTAAAAAGTACATTGAAAATGTAGACTGTAAAATAGTCCTTCTGCATCAAGTCCCTTAAAATGATTAAAAAACACAACAAAGTAAAGAAAACTTTAAAGCAAAAATGGGCAGAGTCCAAGGAGCTGGACAGAAGTGCTCTTACTCCAAGTGGCTGCTGCTGTAGGCGTTGCGGGTGAGAACCGGTGTGGTGGGCATGCTCCGTCCTCCCTGGGGCCGCCTCTCAAGGGTTCGGTAAGGGCTGCTGTGTGTCGACAGCATTTCCCTGTGATGGTAAAAAGAATTCCAGAAACGTTGAGCCTCCCAACATCTCTGACAAACATCATAAAGTGATTTGGAACTTACTGGAAACTGAAGGGAGCATAGGAGAAAACTGGGAAAGGTTTGTGGTTTAGCAGCCTGGTATGTCCTAGGTGAGATTGAGGGGAAACATGAGTGATCTCTCTGAGTCATAAACAAGAAAGAAAAATAATTTTTTTTTTAAATTTTTAAAGAGCATACTGAATAAGGGAGATTGGAAGCAACCGGAGGGATGACTGGCTGGCTAAGTCAGCTAAGTGGCAGACTCTTGATTTCGGCTGACAGTCATGGGATCAGGCCCCACATCAGGCTCTGTGCTGAGCGTGGAGCCTGCTTAAGATTCTCTCTTCTCTCCCCTCTGCTGCTCCCTGGCTCATGCTCTCTCCTCTCTCTCTCAAAAACAAACAAACAACAAGAAAACAAAAACAAAAACCCCCCAACCAACTAGTGCAGGGGCATTAAAGCCTTTTTCTGAAAAGAGTGTAATAGTAAATCTTTTTGGCTTTGCTAGACAGGTGGTCCTGTCTTGACTGCTTTACTCTGTCCCTGAAGTACAAAAGCAGTGTAGACAAGATGTAAGTGAATGGGGTTGGCTGTGTATGGGTAAAGCTTGGCTGTGGATACTAAAAGTCAAATTTCATATAATTTTCACATCACAGAATATTACTGCTTTTGATTTTCCCTTCAGCTATTTATTTTTAAAAATTTTTTTAATGTTTTATTTATTTTTGATACAGAGAGAGACAGAGCATGAGAGGGGGAGGGGCAGAGAGAGAAGGAGACACAGAACTGGAGACAGGCTCCAGGCTCTGAGCTAGCTGTCAGCACAGAGCCTGATGCGGGGCTCGAACCCACGAACGTGAGATCTGACCTGAGCCGAAGTTGGAGGCTTAACTGACTGAGCCACCCAGGCGCCCCCCACTTCAGCTATTTAAAAATACAAAAACCAAGGGCACCTGGATTGTTCAGTCAGTTAAGTGTCCGACTTCGGCTTGGGTCATGATCTCACAATTTGTGAGTTCAAGCCCCTGCTATGCTGACAGCACAGAGCCTGGAGCCTGCTTCGGATTCTGTGTCTCCCTCTCTCTCTGCCTCTCTCCTGTTTGTGCTCTGTCTCTCTCTGTCTCTCAAAAATAAATGAAAATATGGGGCGCCTGGGTGGCTCAGTCGGTAAAGCCTACGACTTCGGCTCAGGTCAGATCTCATGTTCGTGGGTTCGAGCCCCGCATCAGGCTCTGTGCTGACAGCTAGCTCAGAGCCTGGAGCCTGCTTCCGGTTCTGTGTCTCCTTCTCTCTCTGCCCCTCCCCCTCTCATGCTCTGTCTCTCTCTGTATCAAAAATAAATAAAACATTAAAAAAATTAAAAAAAAAAAGAAAATTAAAAAAAATACAAAAATCATTCTTAGCCCACAGGCCACACAAACTAGGTCGCAGGATGGATTTGGCCAGCAGGCTGGGTTTTCAGGCCTGTGGACAAGAAGGCAACATCCTTACATCGGTTTGTTTGCTTCCAGCATAGTGAGAACATAATTTAAAGTCAGTACGTTAATTAAACATGACTTTGATTACATTTTTACTATTACCAAAGCATGTCAAGTTCATTGCAGAAAATTTTGAAAATACAGATTAAAAACAAGAAAATTTAAATGTCTATAATCTGTAACCTCAGATACAGCCAGTCAACATTATTTTCAGACATTTTTACTAAGCATATTTACTTATAAGCATTCACAGTTTTTAACAACAACAACAAAAAAGATCTTACTGTACTTTCTCTTTCAAAATCCACATTAAAAAAAACTCTATCTACAGGGCACCTGAGTGGCTCAGTCGGTCAAGTGTCTGACTTCAGCTCAGGTCACGATCTCACAGTTTGTGAGTTTGAGCCCCACGTCGGGCTCTGTGCTGACAGCTCAGAGCCTGAAGCCTGCTTCACATTCTGTGTCTCCCTCTCTATGCCCCTCCCAGCTGGCACTCTGTCTCTTAAAAATAAATAAACATTAAAAAATTTTTTTAAAAAAATCCTCTATCTACTGTTCTGTGTTGGTTAATGTTCATCTACAATGTTTTTTTAAGGAGAGTTTAGCATTCCACTGTAAAGAACTTGGAATGTATTTAAACATTCCACTAGTTGAGCATTTGGGTTATTTTCAGTTTGTCACTAAGGTACACATGCTGTGAGGAGCATCCTGTAGTTAACTAATTCAACAGGAAGAATTCCTCCAAGTAAAACTGCTGGATCAAAGAGCAAACCCATCTTAAGCGATTAATTAAGGAAGTAGGTATAAAAATTTTTAAGATAAGATTTCTAGTTATAATTTTTCCTTTTGTTACAATAGCTTTGTTTTCCCTAATATAATAAATACACTTGCCCAGTGTTATCCAATGACAGAAATGTGCTAATCTGTGCTGTCCAATATTATAGCCAGTAGCTCACAAGTGCCTGTTAGCACTTGAAATGTGGCTAGCATGACCAAGGAAGTGAATTTTTAATTTTATTTACTATTGATTCAATTAGCCAGCACAGCTTGAGACTTGGATTTCTATTATTTAAGGCAATAGTTCTAACTGCTAACAACTCTGGCTGACAGGTGATAAAAGTTGTCACTGGTCTTCGAGAAATGAGAAAGGCAACAAGGTGCTGGCTTTATTTTCATATTTAGATTAAATAATTCTTCCTTTACTTTAAGAGAAACTTCCACCTTCGCTGAGATGCAATATAATGTACTAGCTAAAATCACATCACAGGCTTTGGAGTGAGGCTACTAAGGTTCAAATCCTGATTCCAACATTTACTAGTGGATGCACCCAACAGGTCATTCAAGCTCTCTGGTCCTGGGTGGACTTACCTGTAAAAGGTAATGACAGTAGTCATTCTACCAGGATAGTTGTGCAGATTAAATTTGTTCACACATATTAAAGCACTTTGAATAATGTCTGACATATAATTAGTATTCAAAATGTTAATTTCATTGTCTTATTTTTATGACAATGGCTGTATTTTTTATTTACATGTCATTTTTTTCATGAAATCATAGTATTCTTTGTTTGAATATTCTGATTAGACAGAGTAAACATTTGGTAATCCTATCTTGGGTCCTATTTTTTTTTTTAGTTAGTAGACTATTTTTTTAATGTTTTTTATTTAGTTTTGAGAGACAGAGCACAAGCAGGGGAAGGTCAGAGACAGAGGGAGATATAGAATCTGAAGCAGGCTTCAGCTGAAGCTGTCGGTGCTGAAAGCTAGCTCAGAGACTTATGTGGGGCTCGAACCCACGAACCATGAGATTATGACCTGAGCCGAAGTTGGATGCTTAACCAACCTAGCCACCCAGGTACCTTTTTAGTAGTATTGATCTATGCAGCCAAATTCTGAGAATCATCAGTCTGTCATCTTTTTGCAACCTGATGTTATTTCCCTGATAATATTTCCCTAAAACATTTGAGACAAAAGTCCTATCATCTATTTTACAGATTAAAGTGAGTTGGAGTCTCATTTCTATTTGAAGATTAGAAGTCATTTCTGTCACTTGCACTGATGGAGTGATATTTAATGTCGGTTTCCTGAGAGCATGGGTTATGAAACTAAACTTTGGACATTATATCCAAACCTAGGCTATAAATAATGCTCCTGAGAACCTAACATAAACAAGCAGACTTTACAATATAGGAAACTGCCAAATGCGTTGAAAAGATCTCTTAGAAACACTTGCACTTCCTGTCAGCAACAAACGATGGGGTTAGTTTCTATGTGTGGTTTTATAAGATAATCCCTCTGGAAAGGACAAAGAGGGTAACGCCAAGAGTGTCAGCCATTTTGAAGGAAAGATCTCACGGCTCTGGGATACTGATGATGCGACTTCTCACCTGGACTGCCTGGTGTCCACAAACTGTTCATTGACAGACGACTTTCTGAAATGGATTCGCTCGATACCGAGAGACTTGGGGGGAAGAATTCTTGGAGAATGAGGTACTGAACTTGGTCGTTGCCCAGCAAGAGTGAAGGTATCAGCTATAACAAATAAATAAATGAATAAATAAATAAGTAGGTAAATAAATAAGTTAATAAATACCTTGCCAGCATTAAAAAAATTCAGAAGATCTGGTGAATATAGAGTTTTTCCAAAGGTGATTTTTGAAGTATATTACTTTCAGGAAATTTATTTTTCTACTTTAAACACTAGAAAAAAAAATCACTGAATAGAGCTGAGCCTTGAATAACACAGGTCTGAACCGCCTGAGTCTACTTACGCATACATTTTTTTTCTTAAATATAGTCCAGCACTGCAACTGTATTTTCTCTTTCTTAGGATTCTCTTTGTAACATTTTCTTTTCTGTAGCTTACTTTACTGTAAGATTACAGTATATAATACATATAACAAATATGTGTTAATTGACTGTTTAAATTAATGGTAAGGCTTCTGCCAACAGTAGGCTGTTAGTAATTAAGTTTGGGGAAAGTCAAAAGTTATACTTAGATTTTCAACTATGGGGGTGTGACCACCCCAACCCCCACATTGTTCAAAGGTCAACTGTACTTTTGTGGGGCCTGTTGCAACTTTTGCCAATTCAGTTGAATATTAAAGAACTCGAGGGGCGCCTAGGTGGCTCAGTTGGTTAAGTGGCCTACTTCAGCCAGGTGATGATCTCGTGGTTCATGAGTTCAAGCCCTGCGTCAGGCTCTGTGCTGACAGCTCAGAGCCTGGAGCCTGGTTCAGATTCTGTGTCTCCTTCTCTCTGCCCTCCCCTGTTCACACTCTGTCTCTCTCTTTCTCTCAAATATAAATACACATTAAAAACAAAACAAAACAAAACCTCCCACCCCAAGCTATGACAAACCCTAGTGTGTAAAACACCAAAGGGAAGCTGGCCTATGAAGCAGGCGAGGATCACTTTTGTTCACCTTTCAAGTTCTTCGGCCTCTTTGGTTGACCAGAGAGGCTCATCCTGTCACTGAAAGTAATATAACTGATTTACACTGAGTCTTTAGAGACTTGTTATGTCCCCCACTAACATCTGCATTTTCAAAGAGGAATGGCAAGCATGACCCAATTTCAGCTCAAAGAAAGAATCTTGGAATGGTGGGGTTTCATGCACCATAACACTTGGGGTGGGGTGGGGATGGGGGAGATCAAGCAGTATGGGTAGCAGTTTCTCAGAATTCTTTAAATCATGTCATTCAGATAGCCACCCCTCTGCTTAAGCACAAAGGATTACAAAGAAATACTCTGTCACTTGTTATGAAATCCATTCCATCATGAAACGTGGCCAATACTAATGGGCTTCCTCTCTGACACCAACACAGTGACATGTAACCCAATTTCTGAAATGTGTATTTCTTCCTAAGGAAAATAAAATAAACTCCTAGCTATCCAGAACACAGTAATAACCAAAGTCTACTCTGTATTTCTTGATTTGAGATTAGACTCCAAATATATGTCACCATTGATACGAACTCTTGATCTCAGGGTCATCAGTTCAAGCCCCACATTGGGCATGAAGCTTACTTAAAATTAAAAAATATAAAAATAAAAATTCGATTAAAAAATCCTGCAGAGCCTCACAAACCCTTACTGAGAAACGGACTTACTATTACGTGAGTCATAGTCATGTAATTCGTACAGTATTTTATTTAACGCTGAATTAGCCTGGATAGAAGTTCATCATAATCTCTGTTCCCCAACTATTCTGCATAAGTTAGTGGATTCTACTTTTCCCAAAAGAATAACATGCAGGCCTTACTTAATTAAAGAAATTGTCTTAATATTTCAAAATACATAACATTTTAAATCAAAGAAGAGCTACTTACAATCATCATAGGTGGTAGTGTCAGACAAGGAGCTGCTCTCTGATGGGATTATGTCTTCTGTGAATAAAAATAAGAGTCTTTAGAACAACTGGGCATTTATTCCCCTACGGTGAGTTTAATGAAGCAACACTCGACAGAGTATACCTGATTTTTATTGAGTAAGCATAACTAATTACAGTGCATTAAGAATAATTAACAATCGTAAAAATAGAATCATTTCCTACCAAAGATAGAAACATCTTAGAAGTTGTACAAATATGACAATGGACTATTTCCTAAAATGGAACAGACTTCAAGGGGGTTTCATTTTCAATCTAGCTTCTACATGAGTTGAAAACTGTACCCTATACACGGAGGGCTTATAACCAACAAACTGGAAACAAAAATCATGCCATTCATGTCATAAATACTAAATGCTATGTAAGATACACTTGAACCTTCATGTGAAAATCTGTTAGTATAAATTATTTTTCGATTCCTCTCTGAAGAAAGGGCCTTTGCTTAATAGGTGAACACTTGGTGATGCATGAGCTTCTCAATTAGACCCGGGTGTCTATGTGGCACTACTAACAGTGCAGACTGGATAATTCTCTGCTGACGGGAGCTGTCCTTTGCATTGCAGGATCTTCAACCTCTACCCACTATCTATCAGCAGTGCCTCCACACTCAGTTTTGTCTACCAAAAATGCCTGCAGACATTGCCAACTGTTCCTCGGGGTGCAAAATAGCTCCTGGGTGAGAACCAATGGATCAGACAGACCTGGGTGCAAATCTCGGTTTTGTCGCTTACTGGCTGTGAGACCTTGGGCAAATGACTTAACCCCTCTGAGCATCCTTTGGCTCAACTGAAATAGGTATATGAATAGTACGTAGTACGTGGTGCTGACGGGAGCAGTAAGTAGCCCTTAGCCTAGCTCCTTGCACAGAGCAAATGCTCAATAAACATTAGCTATACTTATTGCTTGTTTTTTTTAACGTTTTATTTATTTTTGAGAGAGAGAGAGTACACACGTTAGCAGGGGAGTTAGAGAGAGAGGGAGACACAGAATCTGAAGACAGGTTCGAGGCTCTGAGCTAGCTGTCAGCACAGAGCCCGATGCAGGGCTTGAACCCATGAACCATGAGATTGTGATCTGATCCGAAGCTGGACACTCAACCGACTGAGCTACCCAGGCGCCCCTATACCTATTGCTTTTATTACCCTGACACAGAATTCTGGTGGTTGGAGATGCCCATTATGCTCCTGAGTATTACTTAAGCCCATCAAATGTTTAAAAAGGTGTTTAGAAATGAAAGTCTTCTCAGACGTGCTGATCTGCTTTGGCAAATCAACCCACACACAGGATCGAGTCCTGGAATGATTACAGGCAAATAAAGCACCTTAGTATATACTTTTTTGCCATTATGAAGGAAACCTCTCCCATCTGATCTGAAACGTTAATCTCTATCAGAGCCAGGCAGACTATCTCTTAATTGGACACACAGGAGTACTTTGAAGGCAAGGTGCCAGTACAGTCAGCTGTCAGGCACATTAAAAAAAAAAATCTACCCAATATATGCTCAACCATTGGCACCATCTGCTGTCCAAATGTCACTCATTGTGAAGGAGATCACTTGAATCTTGCACAGTTTGGGCCACAACAAATGGTTATGAAAGTTAAGCATGCTGCTAATTGCCTATCCCGTAGGTCCAGAATGTAACCACCTCCCAGGCCAACTGGATTTCTCAGAGTCAAAGCCATCCGAAGTTCTCCAACGGCAGCCGACTAACATTCGTGGGTTGATGTCTGTGCATTCACTTTCCAAAAGCCCTCTCTCTGCTTTATAAATCATACGGCCCTAAACCCACTCGGGTTTTTCTATAGGTTATTCTATAAACCTAGTTAGCATATTTCATCAAATCTAGGACATATAACAATTTACGTCTCAGTTAAAAAAGAAAAAGTATTGCCAATTGTAACGGTAATATATCATCTAGTATGAAAGTTATTCAAATTTCACAGATGTTTAAATGTGAAAAAAAAAACAGTCGGGATCAAAGAAATATAAGCATATTTCAACCAGTGGTCAAGGCTGAAAACCATGCTGACAAAGTAAGGCCAACTGGACTTGAAAATCTACCTAGATGAGATTTTCAGTGTACTTTTTCCCTGAATATGAAAGTCTTAGGTATACAATGTTGAGAATTGTGAAGATACAGAAAAGAAAAAAAAATTAAGTTATTTGAAATTCCACAACTACTGGTATTTTGAAATATTTCCCAACCAGTTTTTGTATGTGCATATTTATATAATGGCAGGATCACATTGTGGTTAAGATTTTATACCCCGCTTTCTGCATTTCATGTTATATGACAAACATTTGTCCCTATCTTTAAATAGCCTCCACACATGACAGGAACTCTAAGAGCTCTCTTCACAAATGTTACATAGGTATTAAAAAAACGTTTGGTCCCTGCACTAAAAACCTTTGAGAAACTACTAGGTATTCCCCCTGTATAAAAACCTGTGATATCTGGCAGTTGGGGCGCCTGGGTGGCTCAGTTGGTTAAGCGTCCGGCTTCGGCTCAGGTCATGATCTCACGGTTCGTTCGCGGGTTCAAGCCCCATGTCGAACTCTGTGCTGACAGTAAGCTCAGAGCCTGGAGCCTGTTTAGGATTCTATGTCTCCCTCTCTCTCTGACCCTCCCCTGTTCGCACTGTCTCTCTGTGTCTCTCAAAAATAAATAAAAAACATTAAAAAAAAAAGAAAATAAAATTTAAGCAACACAATAGTGTAGTATTATAATAGTGAGAATGTCACCACAAACCAAGTTCACATACTTGTAAGACTGAAGTCCCAAACCATTTTTACCCTAAGAAAGTTACTTTTAATCCTGTTCTTTTTTTTAAAATCTTGCCACATGAACTAATATGGAAACGCTAGATACCATCGACTATGTGACTCAAAAAACCTTACTTCTTACGAACCTGGTAAAATCACTGTTGCTTTCTGGCTGGGTTTCTTTCCACATCTGATCCGGTATTCATTTATCGCGTTTTCGATGTCCTGAAGCTTTTTCATGGCATCCGTGTAATCCTGCTTTCGTTTTTTCTTCACGGTTTTACAAAGGTCTGGCTCACTGGCAAGTTTCTTTGCAGCTTCAACCAGCTTTTGTTGTATTAGGAAATTGCTCTCCAGTTCTTGTAGAGCAGGATCCTGCATTTACACAATGATACTGTTTCTTGCACATTTTCAAACCAGACTCTTTTTGAGAATAAAGCCTTCCTAAGTTTACTGCATAGGTATCTTCAAACACTTTCCTGGAAGACAAACCTCTCTCATCTATTTACTTCAACTTATCACTAATCTGACTTTTTTCCTTTTATTTTTTTATTAAAAAATTCTTTTATGTTTTATTTTATATTTGAGACAGAGAGAGAGTCAGGGAGGGGCAGAGAGAGAGGGAGACACAGAATCTGAAGCAAGCTCCAGGTTCTGTGCTGGGACACAGGGCTCAAACTCACGAACTGTGAGATCATGACCTGAGCCGAAGTTGGACGTTTAACTGACTGAGCCACCCAGGCGCCCAGACTTTTTTCCTTTTAAAGCAGGGAATGGCCTTGCAATCAGTTAGTTGGTTGGGTGAAGCTAACATTTTTCAAGTAAAGATTCTTAACCCAAGATTCACAGACATAGACTGTATAGTAATACACACAGCTTTAGAGACAGATGAATTTGATTTCTCTTTCTGAGGTCTGGGGGTTCCTGGTTGCATGACCCTGAAACACTGCTGAATTTTTTAATGTTACAGGTTTCTTTATTTTTCATTTTGTATCTCCAATTCTTCCCTCTCTCCCTCCTTTCTTCCTTCCTTCCTTCCTTCCTTCCTTCCTTTCTCCATTCAAAATGGAGATAACATCTACCTAGTAAAAATATGGCAAAGGTTAAATGAGAATAATATATATGCATTGCTTAGCTCAGGACTGAGTATAATCTATGCATTGAAAGCTCACTCTATTCTTGATGGAAACCGCTATCATTTTCTAAAGCCAAGATGGCTAAATTTGGGCATGAATCAGAAGCAGAGCCCTACTGTCTGATGACACGTAGATGAGAAAGTACACTGAATCGGCAACTCTTTTACCCAAATGCTGCAAACATATTATCTCATTTAATACTCCTTGCGTCCCTCAGTGGGAAGAACAAGGATTACCCCCATTTTTGAATGAGGAAACTGAGGCCTGGGAAATGAGACTTCAGAAAGGGCAAACTTACTTGCCAAAGGCTTCTCTGTTTTACTTGGGAGGGTCTAATGCTGGAGCTCTTAATTCTTATAATAATGTTGCTCAGTTTATAAATAGTTGGGGTTTGTTTTGCAGAGGAGCAAAAAAGTGACAAACAACTCGGTTGTAATGGGACTGTGCATGAAGGAAAGAATCGTGTGGTCTACCATATCACTTTCAAGTGGCAAGCGCGAGACAAAAATGGATAGGGGTGACTCAAACACCCAGGGGACAAGGCGACCACATTCAGCCGTCAGCTCTTCTGCCCTGCTGTTAGCAGAAATGCTCAGCACGCTGCTCATACCTCCTCACTTGGCAGCAGGTTGTCATCCAGTTTGAACGCGGTGCCCACACGCCTTCTGACCTGAGGCGGTTTCTCACCGCCAGTTAGCGGATATTCCTTTGGCATTCTCCCCGTGAGCTCCTGTAAAACAGGGCCGGATCGAGAGGGGGTAACTGGCACTGGCCGGAGTTGTCAAACGCAATGCGAAGAGTCCCCCAAGCCACAGAAGACACTCACAGCCTCCCGCAAACAGATCTTCTTCAGCTCCTCGACTTTCTTCAGGAGTTTTTCTTGCAAGAGCTTTTCCTTCTTCCTGAGCTCAAGGATTTTCTCTCTCTTCTGCTCCTCACTAACTTCTGAGTCCTGAGAACCTGGTTGGGAGGGAAGCAGGGAAGGTTTATCCAAGGCATGTTTCCTTCCTTTTTAAAGGACAAAGGATTTCTATAGTCAAACCTGCTATTAAATCATAATTTATTTCTTTTCTCCTTGTTTCTGAACATAATAGAAAAAAACTGGAGAACATTTTCTCATGCTTCTGGGCATCCAACAGAGACTGGTAATTATATATACCTTCTGTATTTTGGCTCAGTCATTTTAGAAGCGATGATAAAATGCTTAATGTTTCAGACACACCCAAGGAAGAATTTCAATATTCTGAGCAGGAGAGAAGGTAAGATGTTCCTTGAGATAATTATTTAGAATGTCCTTTTAGAAAGCAAGCAAGCAAGGCAAAGGAATGCTCTGTGCTTCAGATTAAGAGTTGACAATAGGGCTTAGATGGGAAAATTCTTTTGAGTTAAGCTACATCTACTTGGTGATAAGAGATTCCAGATTTCTACAGAAGGAGAGCTTCGGGGCAGCAATCACAGTGGGAGGTGGGGGCGGGGTGAGGTATGAGGCTTGTAGTCACGTTTGGCTATATATTAAGAAGAGAATTAGACAAGTGAATCAGAAACTAAATATTGGGAGAAGAAGAAGCTGATAGAATGGATGGGGAGAAAATGTCCTTCCAAGTTACCCTGAGCCGTCAGTATCTTTGTATCTAGTGTTATTTATACAAGCTATTTATAATTTATCTTTCCTTATACTTAAAAAAACTTGGCTTATGCTGCATGCTGCAGGTTTTGATATGCTTATTTATTCCCAACATAATGGGTCTAAAATGCATCGAAAAGTGGTTTATGACCCCACAAAAAAGTGAAATAAAGATATTTGTTTATTCCCAAAACGTTACCTGAAGAGATTAAGCTGCCATTGCTCGCCATGATGAACTGACTTTTTGCCTCCAGTGTCACCATTTTGGAGACCCTTGGTGTTCCTGTTTCTGTCAAATCGATCGCAATATCATCTAAACTCCTGGCGGAAGGAATTTTTGCCTAAGAGGTATACAACATTGAAACAGAAGTCACTCAACTGAACCTATTTCAAAGTGATAAAATGATTAAGTTACCATGGGGTAAGTATGTCACGGGAAGGACAACGTAGAATTTTTACATGCAAAAGTGACACTTCAGACGAAAAAAATATGAGACTGTATAGCTAAAATGTTTAAATAACTATGCTTGAATCTCTCTCACACTGTGTAGTTCCATCATTAACCTGAACATGTCCCCTCCGGACACGTGCCCACACACCAAAAAGTTGGTGAGTCTTAGAACTTTTAAATCAGGTTATATATTGCCTGTCTTTTAAATGTGAGAAAAATTACAACAGTTGGTCATAAAGTTTAAAACAAACTCAAAGAGCAAAACCCCATGTGCTCGCATCTTTCTGAGAAAGTTTATCATCGGAACAAGAAGCAAATGAGGGAGGCATGTCCGCTCCTATAGAAACACTCCAGTTACTTACTTTGCTTTGCTTCCGGTCCAAATAAAACTGATGCTGACTAATTGCCATTACCCAGATGGACTTGATGAGAGAAGGGTTCGCATACCACGTTTGCACAAAGAGGCCACTTTGCCCGAAGGTTCTTCTTGACACAGAAATCCTGAAAGATTAAGAAAAGCATTCGAATTATTTACCGCTGGCCCAGCAGAACACAAAATGTAGCCAGTGAGTAATGTTATCACGAAGCATCTACTTAATTGTTTTTCTGCTGCCACACTCTGATGCCGACAGTGGCCACGCTTCTGATCTTCTTTTACAACAAAACCCATTGCACCTGGATAGTTTCTTTTTTAGAAAACCAGCACGCTCAAAAATGCATACACATGATGTACTCAAAAGCAGATAAGAACTAGGCAAATCAGGAGCTGTACTAGACATTTGGTTAAAAACCACAGGATGTGTCGCCATCACAAGAGGCTGAGAATAAATGTGGTAACACTTCAAAGACAAAAGCACCAAGAGGGCAGGGTCAGCGCCTTCCTCAAGGTAAAAGAACAGCTCAGACCTAGGCTGACTTGTCCAGCTCGGCCATTATCAGAGGATGAACGTGATAATGTTGTCTGAAGATATGCAAGTCTGTAACCCGTCCAGGTCCAGCATACGACTTATGCACCAGATAAAAAGAGGAGAAAGGGTTAGAGGAGGAGAGAGTGAAAGGAGAAGGAAGGTGGGAGTGGGCAGGCAGATGCTGTGGGGCAGAGGGGGAAGGGACAATGTTCTTGGTAGGAATCTGACTATCTCTTGGGGTCATCTTTTTGTCACAGCTGTTTCCCCCCATCCCTCTGACCTCTGAGCACCCATAAATGTGTCTGAAAGGCATACACTGAGGACTGATAATGAATTCTTCTGAGGAACTTGGAGAGCCTATAATCCTGACTTCAATCTACGTTGATAACCCGGCAACTGTTGTTTTAATGTGACCAGGAATGCCAAGTTAAAAAGTGAGCAAGGGATACGAACAGATGATTTCTCTAGAGAACATACAAGAGTGGCCAGGAAGATGCTCAGCCATCATTATACATGAGGGAAAGGCAAATCCAAGTCAGAAGGGCTATTGCTGTATACCACTAGGATGGCTATTAAAAAAGCAACCACGGGGTGCCTGGGTGCCTCAGTTGTTTAAGCATTTGACTTCCGCTCAGGTCATGATCTCAGTTTGTGAGTTTGAGCCCCGTGTGGGGCTCTGTGTTGACAGCTCAGAGCCTGGAGCCTGCTTCAGATCCTATGTCTCCCTGTCTCTCTGTCCCTCCTCCATTCACACTGTCTCTCTTAATCTCTCTCAAAAATAAATAAACATTAATTTTTTTTAAAAAGCAACCAAAACACAGCTAAGAACAACAAGTGTTAGGGAGGATGTGGAGAAAATGGAACCATATATATTGCTGGTGGGAGTGCAAAATGATGCAGCTGCTTCGGAAAACAGTGTAGCAGTTCCTCAAAAGGTTAAAGAAAGAATTACCGTTTGACCCAACAGTTCCCCTCCCAGGTATATCCAGGAGAAACGAAAACATATGTCCACACAAGAAAACTGCACATGAATGTTCCCAGCAGCGTTATTCAGAGAGTCCCTGGGACATACAAAGAAAAGGCTGCCATCCTCTCACCTCCGTGGATCGTGAACTTCAACGGCAAATTTTTTCTCACGGAAATATAAGTTCTCGAGCTGTTTCCATTGGAATAACTAAGGAGTTAAGAAAACAGAAAAGACACACAGCTTTAATTAATACTAATTTTTACTAAAGCTAGAGCTGATCATTAAAAAATATTTAATGTTTATTTACTTTTGATAGAGAGAGAGAGACAGAGTGTGAGTGGGGGAGGGGCAGAGAGAGGGGGAGGAGGAGGAGACACAGAATCCAAAGCTGTCAGCATAGAGCCCATGTGGGGCTTGAACCCACAAACTATGAGATCATGACCTGAGCCGAAGTTGGACGTTTAACTGACTGAGCCATGCAGGCGCCCCTAAAACCCATCTTGATCATCAAATAATCAAGAAGGCACATTAAGATTAAGCACGAATATGTAATACTGTCTTTTCACAAATCAATAACCTGAAACCATTTTATTCCTTTCTCTGACAGTAATCTTCACCTCACTAATAATTCTTCCTGGAACAATAAACCAGGCAGGTGTGGGGAACATGCACACTGTTTTTTTCCTCTGACTCAACTAAATAAAAAGAGTTAGTAAGGAAATCCTCACAATTCCAGTAAGCACATGCCTTCTGATCAAAGATATTGACTTCATATTTAAATGGAAACATAGTCTAAGGGGTGTTTCAGTAGAACCACAGATTAAATTTCAAAAGGAGGCAAAGTGAAAGTAAAACGGAACCCCGAGCAGGGGTGATTCTCTGTGATACCAGTTTCCCACCTGCACAAGTTCCCCTAAAAGCGATGGAAACTTAGCTCCAGGAGCTGGCGCAGAGGTGAGGTAGGGGTAAATGCGGGATTGCCCCCTTGGGTTCTGAACGAGAGCCTCCAGTTTCTGTAAACAGAGCCCACTGACACGCTAATGC
>NC_043711.1:35416291-35482120 GCF_006229205.1 Suricata suricatta
TTTTTTTTTTTTTTTGGAGTATTTATAATATAGGTTAATCATTTAACTGCAGGTTCACCTGGAAATGACTAAATTTGGGATAGTCACAGCTGTAGTGTATGACTGTACGTCAAACAATGACTCACATCGGGTGATTCCTTGCTATAACTCGAAGCAAAACCAAATCACTGTACTAGTGATTTATTTTTTCATTTAAAAAAAGTTATACTTGAAGAATATACTGTTGGTACACATGATCAAGCTATCGGATATGTTTTGCCTCCTAGAGTCCCACAAAAACAGAATTTCGAAGGATCATGGGCTTTTAGAAAGCCAAAGTGACCACTGGGGCACCTGGGTGGTTTAGTTGGTTGAATGCTTAACTCTTGGTTTCAGCTCAGATCATGATTCCAGGATCATAGAACCCAGAGCTCTGTGTTGAGCTCTGTGCTGAGCATGGAGCCTGCTTAAGATTCTCTGTCTCTCTCTCTCTCCCCCTCTCTGTCTCTGTCTCCCTCTACTCTTCTCCCCCACTCTCTTTCGCTCTCTAAAATAAAATGAAAAAAAAAAAAAGCCAACTGGACTACCTTTTATCCAGCCATCCTTCCATCCATCAAATGCTTTTGTGACTCAGAATGAGTCTGCCCAACAACCCTATGAGGAGTTACCACTTTTAGCCCCATTTTTCAAGATATAAAACTGAGGCTCAGGTGTTTTTTTCTTAATTTTTAAAAAATGTTTTTTTTATTTATTTCTGAGAGACAAAGAGAGATAGCATGAGCAGGGGAGGGTCAGAGAGAAAAGGAGACACAGAATCTGAAGCAGGCTCCAGGCTCTGAGCTGGCTGTCAGCACAGAGCCCGACAGGGGGCTCAAACCCACGAACTGTGAGATCATGACCTGAGCCGAAGCTGGACACTTAACCGATTGAGCCACCCAGGAGCCCCCAGAGAGGTTTAAATAAATTGGTGAAAGTTACAAAGCTAAATGGGAGCAGATCCCGCACAACCAGGCTCAAAAACCGCAGTGGCTAATCAAAGCACACCATCCTGCCTCTCTCATCTGGGAAGAGGACTCGATGGAGTTAATAAAAACATGGAGTAATTCTCAGAACTACCTCACAGGGGGAAAAAAAACCCCAACAATTATGACAGCCGTTTGTAGAGAAGGACTCCGGGACGCTCACATTTTACTTGCATGAGCGGTTCCGAACCAACAATGATTTACATCACTCCCTCCTCTCATCCACAACAGTAAGGTCATTTGGTCCTATCTGGAGATATTTCTGCATACTGCAGGGGTAGGTACTACAAGCATCGGGAGGGGTGAACCCAGGGATTCTGCCGAATATCATGCCATGCTCAGGACAAGGTGGTCTGGCCCAAGTGTCAACAGAGCAGAAACTGAGCAAGCCTGACTCAGAGGATAATTTTTGGTGATATACCTATGATTTGGTAGTTGGAGTGTGTTCAAGAAGAAGATAAATTATTTGCTCCAAAATAATGAATATCGGGGTTCTGTTTTTCTCAGGTATCCTTTTAGGGACAAATACTTGTTCAGATTTTCCTAATGCAACTGTTACCCTCCAGAAGGACTGGAAACAATGGATCAGACTAGAAGAGGCCATGCCAACAGTGTCATGTGTGCTAAACATAAATTATAGAACACACCCAAATGGGACACACTCAGGTAACAAAAATTATCTTTTGGGATGCGATATCATAACCTTCCATACACAAAACATCACATCTTAAATGCAAAGAGTACAACATACTGAGTATTTTTTTTTTTTTTAAAGTTCAGATGAAGACGTTCTGGACATCAGGAAATGCATAATATAAAACTGACTGTCCACGGGGATGTCATCTCCCCAGATTTCCTCTGTGGCTGAATCTCTAACCTCCCAGGGCTGACCTAACGATTTCCTGTTAATACATACAATAGAGTGCTCACTGCACGTGTAAGGCACAACCAGGGCTGACCTGAACTGCAGGTTCCCGGGCACCTGCATGGCTCTTTTGGACGGTTACAGCTGACATACAGGTTGGTATGTAGCCCGGTTATTACACACTTCAGTAAAATCCCCAACTTTGAATGTAATTCTCTTTCCAGATGGACCAGTGGGTCTTTAAGAACGGGGACTTGGCTTTTTCCTTAAATGGAATAAAGAATATCAAGTACTAGCTCAAGGTCCTTCTAAACAGCATTCGCTTAATTCTTCTTCTTCTTCTTCTTCTTCTTCTTTTTTTTGGTTAAAATGTAAAACTGGGTACATGCACTCTCTCATTAGAAATTTGTTCCCTAAGGATGAACAAATTAAAACCGAACCAATCTTTAGTCATACATACAAAGCAAAGAAGTCTTTCCTGTTTATCCCCTTCCAGAGAACATTTTTTTCACCATGCTTTATGTACTAACTGGTTTTCTCGGCATTTGGACGAGTGAGTCCTATTAAAGAGCTATGTTTCATTTCACCATAGGCACCAACAACTCAGCCATTTGGTAAATGCCTAGAAATACAAACTAAGAGATTAAGTAATGACACCTAATGGTTTTGCTGGCCCAGCAACCACTTCCTCTTCTTCACACATCATCTTCTGCTTCTTCAGAGAACACTCTTAGGCTTAAAGCTCCAGCTGAGGGTTTCGTCTCAGTTTTATAGTGTGCCTACCTCCTTCCATGAGCACACACTGTTCTCTGACTAGAACGTGCCAACCCATTCACCAGAGCCTGACTCCTTCACCGCCTTCAGGAGACCCGGCTGAAACGTCACCTTCCTTAGAGGCCATCCCTAAATCCACCCATCCCACTGTGACCTTCCATCTTGTTTGTTTCCACTAGAAGCCATTCAAAATCTATCATCATGTTTCATTTCTTTGTTCACTGGCTAATTTCTCACAATCATCCCCCCCGAAAAGATTTCAGAGAAAACAACCACAGTGTGACAGAAACTACTTATCACTCTCAGGATCTTTTTTCTCCTCCTTTCTTTTGGTAACAGGACACCTTGACTTACGGCTTGCCCATGGCCACCCACCTAAAGACGACCCTTCCCAGCCTCCCTTGCAATTGCAAGTCCCTTCCTTGACTTTATGACTAATCAGGCTGCTTGCCTTGAATTCTTTCCACCTGCTTCTGGTTATAAAATGGAAATGGAGACTTCCCAATGCCCAACCAATTCACTGAGAGTTCCTTGTCTTAAGAAAACTGCTTAAAATCCTAACTGTGATTACCTTACAGGAGGGGAAGAAAACACCTATGGTGTACAGTAACTTTCTATAAATCAGAATGTGGTGTGAAGAAAAATTATCTACTCAGTAAGAGAACTCACTAACCCATTGGGTTCTCCCAATGATCTTTGAGTTTGAGAGAGTAGACAGAATTATTAGAATCTGTTAGTTGAGAAAAGAAAGACCCAGAAAAGCTGAGACACAGCTCCAGGTCAGCCAACAGGTAAGCAGGAGTGCAGGACTGGCTTTTATTTCAAACCCATGCCATAGGCTTTGAGTTCTCCTCCCAGTGACTCTGCAGAAGGTTTTAAGAATCAGATTGATTATTGGTGTGGCTGGAGCTTAATTATACACTTTGCAAACAGGATGGACTGGTCTCCAGTGGCCACGCTGTAATTGCATTCTTTTCTTCCACCCCAAACTTTATTTTGTATTGACGTAGAACGTGTGACTGGGCAGCACATGTTCCTTTTTCTCCCAGAGTTCACCTCGTCTAAAATTTAAGCAGCGTTGGAAGGAACTGCATAATCGAGCTCCCTGGCAATGTGGCAGTGGTGGAGAAACAAGGAGCAGGGAGCAATGATTGAGATGGCTGTGCTTCGAAAAGTAAGCAAGTCACTGGGTTTAAATGAAATGAACCCTGGACTTTTATGACAAGGAAACAGGAAGACTTTTGTGCTTGTTACTTAATTCATCTGGCCCTTAGGCATGTGGGAATTCCAGTAGTTTAAAAAAGAAATCAGTTAACTGAAGGCTAGGAACCTTTTCCCCACCCCAAAATGCCCTGGAGTAGTGATGCACATCACAAGACTTTGTTAGCAGTTACAATGCACACAGATAGTCATCTTGAAAGGCATCTTACCCCACCAAGCTCTGCCTATTACACCTTGCCTGGCATGCCTCTTTTATTTCTCCAATCTCTGACAGGTTCTGGTTTTTTCAGGTCAAAGAACTTGCTGGAGGGGTACAAATCAGCCACGACAAATGTCAGTGCTTCACTTAGCCACCGACCCACTCTACTTCTTTGTGAAGAAATGGTTGTTTTCCTTGAAGTATTGAGTGAGCAATACAAACCTAGTAGGAACACGGTCTGCATTTTTTTAAATTGTAAAACTTCACTATTTTTAAGTTCAAAGGTCCTACGATCTGAAATTAAGTTGGGTTCTGGTATGTTTTCACATTCCTTAAGAGTTTGCAATGACACATTTCATGCATCAAGGGAAGACTAAAAAGAAAAAACTGCTTATGATCTGAATTTTTAATACTCTGAATTTTGGGGGTTTGTAACTCAGATTCTTAAATTCCTCTTAATTTGCATCATGCCTTTGGGCACTCTGATTAATAAATTCATGCAGAATACTTAAGAATCTCTGAAAACAGAAAATCTAGGTGTGGACTCTGATGGAACATTAGGACTATGAGTTTGTAGCAATGTTGGTTCTTTCTCTAACCAACAGAGATCCAACAATATTTCTTATACTTTCTTTTCAAGTTTTTATTCAAATTCTAGTTAGTTAACATATACAGTTACATTGGTTGCAGGATCTCATGCCTTTAAAAATTGTCTTTCTCTGTCACTACCAATAAACAACCAATTATAGAATGGTGACTGTGTATCAGGCACAGTGCTGAACATAATAATCTCTTGTAATTCGTTCAAACACCCTACGCAGTTGGTGGCGATACCATTGTACAGATGAAGGAACTGAATTTAAAAAAAGACTAAACAACATGGCCAAGGTTACACAGCGAATGGACATCAAAGTCAGGCTTTAAGTTGCTTCCCAACTTCTTGCTCTGCATAGTCATACTACACGGACTGAAAACAGCATGGCCCTTTGACTGTAGAAAGCCTTACAGCCAAAATACATGAGAAGTACCACTGGGAGATACAACAAACATCAACCCCAACATTCGTACGCTATCACTAATACACGGTATGTGCAAAGGACTGAAAGCTTCAGCTTCTGGGTTTTACATGATTTTTTCAAAATAGCCTTCAGCATCAGTCTCTTATTATTGGCAAACCTTCCCCTTTCCTGGCCCATTCTTAAGCTACTTAATTATAACCCAGCGGGCACGAATAACAAAGGTCTCAAGAGGCTGAGATCTCCACGGTCTCCCATTCCAGTCTCTGTTTCAGAGTCTGCCCATCTGCCCTGCATTTCTGCTCAGCCGCAGGTAACTTGCTGAATGTACAGGTCATGCAAAAAGCTGAAGCATTATCCTCCTTCTTATAAGTCAGTGCTCATGACCCTTGAAATCATGATTCTTTCACTTATACCCACTGGGCCCGGGCAGTGACTTATGTATGGAACATCCTCCCTCCAATTTAATCCGTAAGTTGTTTGGACATGGAAAAATAAACATATGGAAGCAAAAATCCATCACTGGATTTTAACAGAGGAAGTAAACAGTGATATGGAGTGGACACCTGCAAAAATCACCAAGAAAGAAAAGATGAGGCAGTGACAACACAAGATGGCCTGTTAATGGTCCTTTTTAAATTGAATGGCACGTCTTGAAAATGAAATAGCAAAGCCCTGCAAATTGAGAAAAGCAAATGTCTTCTGATCCTTGTCTAAACTCTGAAATGAACAAGCAAGCCTGATTGTGATCAGTGTCAAACAATATTTACCGATTTCTATGAAAGTGTGAATGTAAAGAAAGGGCTGTGAGTCATGAGCAACTGAGAGGAAATTAGTGGCAGTATTTACTGTACAGACTCTGATTCACCATTATTTTGGGAGAAAGCCTGGTTGTTTTTAGTCAATGCATTTACATTCCGTGGGATTCTCAATTTCATGAAGCCACATTAGCTAAGAAATGACTTGTGAGTCAATCAATTTAAGTAATATACTACATGCAAGACTCAGCAAAACCAGTGAGCCCCCTACATGTTATTTCTTAAAGTAAAATTCAAGGGAGAAATCAATTACCAAAAACATGTTAATAAACGTTGAGGTCTACCTTAAGAAAACATGATAAGCAATAATTTGGTTTTACTAAATAAACTAAGGGTTAGTTACATGTGTTGGCTGGGATTCATTATTCTCCTTCCTTCTCCCTCCCCCGCCCGGCCCCCGCCATGGAGCACTTCAGTTAACACCCATAAAGTCCATCAAAAGAGAATCAGTTAAATGAATACTGTACTTCCACATAATAAGATCCTAGGGAGCTTTAAAAAGAGTGAAAAGAGATGTGTTTATAAAGTGACCTGTAGAGGAGCCTGGGTGGCTCAGTCAGTTACGCGTCAGACTTCAGCTTAGGTCATGATCTCACAGCTCGTGAGTTTGAGCCCCGCATCGGGCTGCGTGCTGACAGCTCAGAGCCTGGGGCCTCCTTCCAATTCTGTGTCTCCCCCTCTGCCTTCTCCCACTCGCGATCTGTCTCTCAAAAATAAATAAAACTTAAAAAATTTTTTTTAAATAAATAAATAAAGTGACCTGGAGAAATGGACACGGTATGAAATACTGTTCATAGAAGGGTTTCTCTTTCCAGAAAGCTTAGGATATACACTGACAAAGCCTAACCAAGCCCGTATCCTTCTCTTGACAGTGGTTATCATGGGACCGGGGTGAGGACTACCCTAGCTGACATGTTTCTGTGGTTCGTTTCTTCTTGTCTGTTTTCACAATGGGTTTGTATAATAAACACTTAAACAACTACATAAAAATGACTGAAAAAAGGTGTATGATTGTCGTTTCTATCATTATTTCCTAGAAATTTGGTCTTCAAGGCAAATTTTCAACTATGAACAGTGTTCATATCCCCCCTGGAAACTTAACTTCAGTTGATCTTGGTCACAGGGCTCACACAGACACAATTGTAATTATATGGTTGCATACACGCAGTCATATTGTCCCTCACACAGATGGATATCAGTTGTGAGATGATATGTTATTATTTTTATCGACGATTTCCAATAAGAAGCCTCCATCCCCGACAAGGCGGCTCTCCTAGGCCACCCGTTTGTGCTGTTTGTGTGAGCTTCACGACCATAAAGTGGGGAGAAAAGAGGAACTTTACCTGTTTTCTAAAAGAAAGATGGTGCACATCGATAGAAGCTGAAAATGCGGAGGGTGAAGAACACTGTGGTGTGGTTACAAGGGTCGCTTTGGGAAGAATATGGCTGTTTTTCTAATAGACATTAAAGCACGAGACAGAGGGAAAAGGTAGGAGTTATTCAAGGCTGTGATGTCGGAGTGTGATAGCACATGGTCTGCTATTATAGGCCATTGTTCCACTGCAGTGACTCCCAGTGACGGCAGCGGGAGCACAGGGAGGGTGGCAAAACCAGCCAGGGCAGCATGAGTAAGCCTTTCTGTCATTATAATACACAGGAGGCCAGGGCAGGCAGGTGGAGAGCTATATGGACTCATCCATTCTCATGTGGGTGAAAATGTATTGTACGCCTGTGCTCAGATCAATACAGCTACATAGACAAAGTCCAAATAGAAAATAATGTAATTTATTAGCTCTGGAAAACCAAACCCGATAGAGTGTGACCCTTCCATATAGAGCACGTAATGTATTATTCTTTACAAAAAGTAGACAGGTTTAGTGTGGAAAATGGTGAAACAAAGATAAGCGAAAACAGTAGCAGTAGGAAAAAGATCAGTAGTAGCTGTATTACGGAGAGAGAACCAGCACCGGAGAATCTGACTTTTGTCTTCACAATTCATCCATTTATCCATCCAGTGCAAATAAGTGTATGTATGCGTGTGTATGTACATATCTATATAATTTGCATATAAATTTATACTAACAATATATGTAATTTTGTTACAGATAGATATATAAAATTTAGAAAATAAAATGCCATCATCCTGTTCAAATGGTCTTAAGATAGAAACCTTGGGGCACCTGAGTGGCTCAGTAGGTTAAGTGTCTGACTCTTGATTTCAGCTTGAGACAGGATCTCAGAGGCGTGGGACTGAGCCCTGCATGGGGCTCCGTGCTGAGCCTGCTTGGGATTCTCAGCCCCTCTCCCCTGCTCATCCTCTCTCTCTCTCTCTCAAAATAAATATATAAACATTAAAAAAATAGAAACCTAACTGTATGCATTTATAAATTACACTGTGATCAATATCCTTCAATCTTAGTGCATAACTTTATTTCCTTAGAAAAAATGAACAGATCAGAATTGTTGTATTAAGTACATAAATTAGTTATAAAAAATATTTTTCACTTCAACTGAGCCTCCTCTCTGAACCCATGGCTTCACTAACCAAAGTTCTTTGAGACTGTTCGGTGCCCCTTAAAGCAATGCTGCCAAATCCAGAACAGCCCAGGTTCTCCTAAGTGTCTGCAAGGATTCCCACTTACTTTCCGAGGTTTCACTTTATCTTGCAAATCATACTGGCCGATTCCTTTATAGCTGATTCCAAGCCACCAAGGAAGTCCTTGTTTGTCCTGGAAGATGAAAAAGCATGAGAGCCACACCCCTAACTGCTCAGTCTTCTAGAGGTAAAGATTTACCAATTTCATC
Source organism: Suricata suricatta (assembly GCF_006229205.1). Taxonomy (NCBI): domain Eukaryota; kingdom Metazoa; phylum Chordata; class Mammalia; order Carnivora; family Herpestidae; genus Suricata; species Suricata suricatta. The sequence continues at coordinate 35,424,991 of NC_043711.1, forward strand.
CTTTACCAAGTATCAGCTAGGCAAAATAAAGCTGTCCAGGTAAATAAAACATTACCCACACACCTAACTTGTTATTAAAATGCCTTCAAATAAGATCTTCAAGTTAAAACAGGTTAATACCATCAATACCATCCAAAAGAATGAAACATTACTGTCTTAGCAGTTGGAGAGAAGAAATAAAATGTAAAATGAATCCAGAGTATAAAGCCAGTTATCCATTTAAAAAAGAAAAGATAAGAAAGAAGAAAAAAAGGTAAAAAAGGCTCTCTGCTCTGCTCTCTTGATTAGTAACCAGCTATAAAGGTCAGGGAAGTTTCCAAAGAATAATAAAGAGGTCCCAAACCTGATGTTTATAATCCACTTAACAGTGAGCATGGGAATACTGAAAAGCTCTTTTGGAGAAGTGTGTGATTCAATGACAGGAAGCTCGAATAATCACTTTGAGGTATACATGGGAAGGGAAGGGATTTTTTTTTTTCATAATCTTTTTTTTTCAGAATCTTAGATCTTGCCACAGTAAAGGACGCATTGACACAGAAAATGAAAAATTTAGGCTTAAACATGTACCTGTAAACAAACAAATTAAGAATCAGGAGAAATTAGAAGCGCCTGGGTGGCTTAGTTGGTTGAGCATCCAACCTGATTTCTGCTCAGGTTATGATCTCACGGTCTGTGAGTTCAAGCCCCATGTTGATTTGATTACTCATTGACAGAGAGGAGTCTGTTTGGGATTCTCTCTCTGCATCTTTCCTGCTCACATTCATATACATTCTCTCTCTCTCTCTCTCTTTCACAAAATGAATAAACTTAAAAAAAAAGAATCTGTAGAGCTTAAAGTTGAATTGATACTTAGTTTTAGTACAAGGTATCCTCATTATGCAAGTATTTATTATTCAATCCCCTAGAGCTAGAATTGCAAACACTGTTGTAACTTGAAAAGCCCCTAAAGACTGATCAATGATAGAATCATTCCCTTCAAACAAGACTCCCTTCTTAAACTGCTTTATCCCTTACCATCTCAAAATATTTCTTAGTCTCTCCTTGCTTGAAAACACCCGAAACAATACACATATACAAAACATACCAATTGAAATTTGGTATTGCAAAGCCTGCAAAAATTTGAGAATTTTATGAAGCATTGAAATGACAATGCAAAGTGTATGATTCTTGGGGCACCAGTTGGCTGGGTTGGTGGAATGTGCAACTCTTGATCTCGGGATTGTGAGTTCGAGCCCAATGTTGGCTGTGGAGAGTACTTAAAAATAAAATCTTAAAAATAAAAAGAAAGTTTATGATTCCAAGATAAAACTGCTAACAAGAGAATATCTGGGGGGTGCCTGGATGGCTCAGTCGGCTAAGCATCCGACTTCAGCTCAGGTAATGCAAGATCTTGTGGTTTGTGAGTTTGAGTCCTGCATCAGGCTCTGTGCTAACAGCTCGGAGTCTGGAGTCTGCTTTGTATTCTGTGTGTGTGTGTCTCTCTCTCTGCCCCTCCCCAGTTTGCACTCTGTCTCTCTCTCTCTCTCTCTCAAATATAAAAAAAAAAACATTAAAAAAATTTTTTAAAAGAGAGGGGCACCTGGGTGGCTCAGTCGGTTAAGCATCTGACTGTGGCTAAGGCCATGATCTCACAGTTTGTGGGTTTGAGCTCTTGCTTTGGGCTCTGTGCTGACAGCTCAGAGCCTAAAGCCTGCTTTGAATTCTTGGTCTCCATCTCTCTTAAGCCCCTCCCCCACTCAAGCACTGTCTCTGTCTTAAAAACAAATAACCATGAAAAAAATTTTTTTTAATTAAAAAGAGAGTATCTGGTAGCACTAGGTTAACAACTGAGGAAGAGAAAGAGCAGCCAAAATAGATAAAAGGAATAGATGCACCAAAAGAGAATAATCCGAGTATGTTCAGATTAATAGAGGTTTGTGGAAAACATTTGAATATAACAAGTATTTTTAAAAAATAGCGTGTTTTATAATTTGCTACAAATGATAAGGCATAATCAGGCTTTTGTAAAAAAAGTAATCATATTTTACTTTATTATTTTAATAAAAAGTGACTTTGTTGTTTTTATGCTAACACTTCTAGAGATAATTTACATTAATATGCATATTAATTTATGTGATTTTAGAAGTTGGTGCTATTCACTAACTCACAAAGTCACATGAGCATTAGGAAAGTTTTGTCATGTAAAAGTATTTACCTTTACTGCATAATAATGGACTCCGTAGGTTGGTAGAGCTTCTACTATTTTCATATACCTATGAAAAATGAATAATATATATTATAATCTCTTAATAAATTAGCCAGAGGATCCTTTTGGGAAAAGTGATGTACAGAAGTACAATTTGTACATACTTTCCTCGTTACAACCATGACTAATGTCTTTGACTGCAGTAGAAATAGAATAAGACATTCTAGGGAGTAACACAGTCTACCTTACCCAAATGTTAGGAGGTTGCTAATAAAACTTCAATTTTCAAAAGCTAGAGGAAATGTTATTTTCTGCATAGTACGATTTCTACCGCTTAGGAACATGTTGTACCATATTGTAAACCAAAATTGCAAGTTTTTTTCTAACTAAGCTCTTAATGATCCAAAGCAATGAGAATCAACTTCTGGGTCATGCTTGTAATAAGGAAAAAAAGAAAACAATTCTGGGGCAGCTGGCTGGCTTAGGAGGTAGAGCACATGGGGTTGATCTTGGGGTTGTGAGTGGAAAACCCGTGTTGGGCGCAGAGGTTACATACAGGTTCCTCTTTAGTACAAGTGGACTTTTTAATGGCATTTTGAATATCAATTGCTCTGGATTTTGTAATCAATACTTTGATACTTTAAAAAAAGTAAATGACCTATATGTAAATGAATGTAAGAGGTTAGGTAAATGGGGGAGCCTGGGTGGCTCAGTCAGTTAAGCATCCAACTTCAGCTCAGGTCATCATTTCACAGTTTATGAGCTCAAGCCCCGCCTCGGGCTCTCTGCTGTCAGCACAGAGCCTGCTTAGGATCCTTTGACCCCTTCTGCCTCCCCTCTGCTTGTGCTATCTCTTTCTCCCTCTCTAAAAAATAGACATTTAAAAAATTTTTTTTAAAAAGAGGTTAACACTAAACGTGCCAACAACATTCAGCAAGAATACTGCACGGCCAAGATCTTAACAAAGTGAGTTGGATTCCACGGTCTGGAGCCTGCACCACCAAGTCAGTCTCTTATTTGGAGCCACAGTGATAACGATCAAGGGAAGTAAAAGGACTCTGCATTTAAGCAAAGGCACTTCCCAACATGTTCATTAGGCTAACCTAAAATCCTCCAGGGAAATTATTATACTTCTGCTGTCCCTCCGAGAAAACAGGCACACTGAGTTCAAATGTCAAGGGCTCATTTTCAGGACTGCTAATTTTTGATTTCTGCCTTGAAGATCACAGAGGGTTTGCTGTGATAGCAAAGAGATGAGTGCCCAAGTGGTGGAGATGTGAGGGAAATCTCTACACTGGCCAGGGGAACAGCAATCTCCGAGTTCTTATTTCAGTGCTTACATGCGTGCAGCTACATTCAGTGGGTTTTTACAAGAACTATGGCCATTAAGGTTATTCTACAATTACTACAGCAATAATGCTTTATTTATTTTTATAATTTTTAAAATTTAAATTTATAAATTTAGTTTTTTGTAATTTTAAAATTTTAATGTAGCTTGTGATCTATTGTTAATAAATGGATGGTTACTCTATAAGCCTAAAATGCAGAAACAGGGGCACCTGTCCGGCTTAGTTGGTAGAGCATGTGACTCTTGATCTCTGGGTTGTAAGTTCAAGCTCCACATTGGGTGTAGAGATTACTTAAATCTAAAATCTTAAAAAAAACAACAACGCAGAACTATATCATTCTGGTCCATATCGGCAGCATGAAACATAGATGATTCAACACCAACACTGTAGGCCCCACACAAAGTAAAGTCACAAGCCAGGTGACTGAACATGGTCTCCAGTTAGGTTTTCTTTGGCTCACACTGTAATAAAATTTTCTTAAAATTACTTTGCCATGTTTAAAATTGGGCTTTAAAGACCAGAATTTCCAGCACTTCTTAGACAGTATTGGGTCTGACAACCTCAGGCCTGATTTCTGAAGCTGACTCCCCTTGCCTCTACCCAGGGTAATAGCTCTCTGGATGACCTCAGTCCCCACCATTCCCTGTTACCCTGTACCTAGCCTACACTGCTCATTTTTGCCACTGGCCTGACACTGGTAGGCATTCGAACTGATGACATCAACTATGGAATGACCCGAGGCACTTTATAACTCACAGGAAGGTATTTCTAACCAGAGAGGCACTATACACAAACTATACTACAGACATCATTTCAGATGATTTCTTCAAACAGGAGCCATTAAAATTACATCTAAGCCAAAGGAAAGACAGATACTTACTGAACCACAGCTTGACCCCGAGTCAGACCTTTGATTTTCAAATAATGCTCAATCACTCTGTCTTCACTGTAAAACAAGCAAAGAGAAATATGGCAATGTATGATTATATGAGGTACAGACTCATTTTCAAGATTCTCAGGTGGCATATTGAGAAACAAGAGAAATACCTTCACCAACTTGTTTGGGAGACAGAAGACTGACTGACTCTTGAACCTCCGACAGGACTGCCTCACCATGATTTTTTATTTGTATTTTATATGATATATATGAATATGTTTTAAAACTTAATTTATAGGAAAAGGAAAGGATTTCAATTTGGCAAATGAAAAACTCGTATATTTTTGCCATAATTGAGTGGGATATAACAAATATGAAATAATGTCATTAAATGTTAAGATGTGAGCCTTGCTAGGGAAATTAAAAGGCTTAAAAAAAGAGATCACCAAGTATCAGGTATTAAATACATTAAAAAAATTATCCACGGAGGTTTAGAAAGGATTAAAACTGTTCTGGGTCCTGTGCAACCCAAAGCACTCTCTTGTCACTCACTGCGTGGGGACACGTTGCTTGCAGAGAAAACCTCCATTATTGTCCCAGCATAAAATGTGTTGACTAAAGTGGCACCTGGCTGGCTAAGTCAGTAGAATATGTGACTCTTGATCTTGGTGTCATGGGTTTGAGCCCCACATTGGGGGCAGAGATTACTTAATAAAGAAAAAGATTAAAAAAAAAACTTGTTGATGAGAAAGGCAAGAAGTAGGCTGAAGTTTGTCATCTCTGATGTCACTGAGCTACTGCGCTCTTCTCCCAGATACTCCTCATATCTCAAGTGTAACCTAGAAGGATACATGTTTTCATCTCTACACAACCAGTAATCAGTGGTAAATGGCCTTTGTTTTTTTTTCCTTAAGAAACTATCACTTAACAATGATTTGTTTGGAAGTTTCCAGACTCAGGAAGCAATGTAGCCTCAGTACTCACTTTTGCTCTTTATTTGGGAACTGCATTACAACTTCCATATTAAAGCTATTCATGGGGGCACCTGGTGGCTCAATCAGTTAAGTGTTTGACTCTTGATTTTGGCTCAGGTCATGATCTCACGATTCATGAGTTCATGCCCTGTGATGGGCTCTTTTATATCAGTGTAGAGTCTGCTTGAGATTCTCTCTCTCTCTCTCTCTCTCTCTCTCTCTCTCTCTCTCTCCTCATTCATCACACCCCATTCAAAATAAATAAATTAAAAAAACTATTCGTGTTGAATATTTATTTTGTAATCTATTTTTTTTGTGGAAAGTAAAGCTATCTTCAGGATTTGAAGTCCTAAATCAAGGAAACTATAATTAAAGAGGATGTAACTAATAAAAGGGGAAAAACATACCTTACTAGGAAAAATGTTGTATGGAAAACGGGCACTAGGGATTCATTAGAATACAAACAAATGGAATCATTCAAAATATACAACAATTTTTGGTCATGGAAGAAACCTTTGTTCATTCAGGTCATTTCTGGCCATTGAGAAAACCTCTAGCCAAGGAAATGTGTATTTTATAATACATATGTTACACTCTGGTAGACTAAGGTGTCGCATCACACAGTAACTTCACATGCACTGAGCACTAAGTTCACTTAAAAGCACACTCCACAAAGACTTTTTACGCATGTGAATGAGAAAGCATGCAGTCACTCTTCATTAATGACTACAGTCTCGGTACCATGATCTCCAGGAAGCTTTGACAAGACCCTTTCATGGAAAAGATCAGGTCTACTTACGGTCACCCTCACACATGTGATTTGATACTTCTTCACTCATATCTCTCTTTGTTTCCTGAAAAGCATGCAGTTCTCAGTGGAGGCTATGATCACAGGGTCAGGCTTACCAGTATGCCAGGGATGGGTGCTCTTGAAGAGTTTTGGTTGGAAAGGCTGGTAAGGTCTTTAAATCTTTCCTGGCATTTTCATCACTGAAAAGAAGAGCAGTGCAGTAATGTCAGTCACTGCTACCTAAACTATCATCCAAGCTAGTCACCAGATGAAAGGTGATAAATAACTCGGTACACCGGGCTCTAGCAAGATGTGGTCAGCACATATAAGCCTACGGATTCAATTCCCCCAACTGACACCCCCTAAGCCAGGTGATATTTTGAAGTCTTTAAAAACACACAAAAAATTAAAATAACAGTATTCAGGTGCCATAATCCCATTTTCCTTACTCTCCTGATAAACCCGCAGCCATTTCATGGTATATTTCCTATGGAGAGCGATGTGGATATTCCTTATTCTATCTTCACACAGCATCCTTCAAATTTCATTCCACACATTCTCTGTGTGCCTACAGCACTCTCATAGTGATCTTTAGCGGTGTATGATATTCACCATGCTGGAATACTGATTATCATAAAACCATTCATGAAGTATTCTCATTTTTTCATAATAGGTATCAATTCGATAAAAAGGTTTGTATATAGACCTTCTACTACTTGTCTCTTGTTTCCTTACCATACTCTGAAATAAAATGGATCGAGTTGGCCATTTGTGAAAAACACTTGAAAGAAGAAGAATTGAAAATGTGTTTCTAATGAAACCCCAGATATCCTTCAAATTGCATCAAGTGAACTAAAAATGTACCTCGTTAAGGTCAGCTATGATCTCATTGTAAAATGGCAAAATTCTAGTTGTCAAAAGAGACAATTGTGGGGGCGCTCAGGTGGCTCAGTCAGTAGATCATGCAACTCTTGATTTCACGCTTGTGAGTTCGAGCCCCATGTTGGGTGTATAGAGCTTACTAAAAAATAAATAAATAAGAGAGGGGTGTGGTCTTTATGGAACTTAACAGAAGGAAGAACACAGTCATAACTGGTCCTCTCAAAAACTGCCCGAAGTATTTAAGGAGGTAGTCTATGAAAAAACAGACATGGCTCTCTGGGTCTATCAGAGACCACGTTTATCAGTACATAGTTTATGTACTATGGATAAGTACATAAAGAGCTCTTCAAAATCCTGACCAAACTGGTGTTCATCAAACAGCACACTGGTAATTCTCCTACTGTCCACTGCTTCGTCTCTTTCCCATGACCCACTATTTGTGGAGAGCCAGATACCATGCAATACACTTTTTAGGCATTATATACCTGATGTGAGTCTCACCATGACTCCTTCCAGGTGGTAGATACTATTATTATCCATGCTTTACAGGTAAGAGAGAGGTTTCCAGAAGTAAGCCACTGGCTCAGGGTCTCACAGCCACTATGTAGAGAAGCCAGAAGGGAAACCCAGTCTGATTGGCTTTAAACAACAAGAACATGAGGTGTCTGGGTGGCTCAGATGGTTGAGCATCCCATTTTGGCTCAGGTCATGATCTCGTAGTTCATGAGTTTGAGCCCCACATTGGGCTCGGTGCTGACAGCTCAGAGCCCGCTTCCTGATGCTCTGTGCCTCCCTACTCCCACTCTCTCTCAAAAATAAATAAACATTAAAAAAAAAAAAAAGAACAAGACCATAACCTGATTCCCTGACAGACCCTCAGAGCAGCATTCCAGACAGCACATTCTCAACTTGGGCAATGCACAGCTCCTCCACCTCTCCCCCACCCCCAATTACAAACAACAACAACACTGAACCAATTGTTTTCAAGATCCATCATTTATGCATTTTCACATCAGCTTCCTGAGGGTTTGCCTCAGTGATTCACATTGAAAGAGATGAACCCCACACCTGAATGATCGAACACTGAACTTCACGTAAATCTCCTCTGAAAGCATTCATTCAGCACTTGCAGATCAACTGCCACAGATGAACCCAGGGAGCCGAGCACGGGCTGCAGACAGGGTCTGTCTGAGGCACAGTGTGCTGTATTAGAAATCATTCATCCTGCCCCTACATCAGGCATGGGGTACATGGCTCTCCTTCAATGGCTCAGAAGTTTTGTGTTTTGGTTTTACCATCACATTTCCTGACCACGCCACTGAGCATGAACAGAGAGAGTGGCGTGTCCCCTCGCTTGGAGATAGTATGATTTGCACCTGTCAACATTACATTCAAAATGAAGGCGGAGGCTCTTTCCAAAGGCGAAAGATCCGGCTTTACAAATGACTGCAGGAAGTAAAAAGTCACTTGGCTCCTGTTCTTACATAAGGATAAGTCTCTCTATTCATTTGAAATCTAAGCAGTATGCCTTCATGACATTGACAATCTTGGAAAACGGGTTTGGGCTTCCTGAAAACCGAAATATACCACAATCCGATTTATTCATATTAAAGGTCATCTGTCAACTCCCAGTAATGATATTTATTTTTCTTAATAATTTCTTTTATGCTCTGTCCTTCAAATTCTATTTCCTTTTTAAAGAAGTTGGCTTGTGAGATTTTTATGAAGGGCAAATACATGTATATATTCTAAAATGAGAGGCTAAGGACAAACACTTAAAAAATTTTTTTAATTAATTTTTTTAATGTTTTTTATTTATTTTTGAGAGACAGAGAGAGACAGCGTGAGCAGGGGAGGGTCAGAGAGAGAGGGAGACACAGAATCTGAAGCAGGCTCCAGGCTCTGAGCTAGTTGTCAGCTCAGAGCCTGAAGCAGGGCTCGAACCCACGAACTGTGAGATCATGACCTGAGCTGAAGCTGGACGTTTAACTGATTGAGCCACCCAGGCGCCCCCACTTTTTGTTTTTAATCATCACCACCAAATACATGTGTTTTGTTATCTTCTGGGTCCATGTGAACTATATGCTAAGCTCCAAAGACTCAGCCAAACATTCATTTCCTTCTTTGGATTATAGTTAATTTTGTGGCAATTAAGACTCACTAGAGTAGAGGCTGCTAGTCACCATAGATTAGTTTATTCTTCTAGCAAATATGTATGGAGTATACACTGCAGACCTAGCATGTAGAAACAAATGTCACTTGATGGAGTTGCTCTTAACTGATGTGAATAGTCAGCCAAAAGAGAGAAGAGAGAGGGGACAGAAGTAAGGGAGAGATTTTATCCATCATTTTTTTCAACAAGCTCATGGTTGAGAATAAGTGTAAAACCGGAGGTTTGAAGTTGATGCCCATCAAGGTTTTAGTTCCTGTGTCCTTGAAATACCAGCATCTCACAACACTGAAGTTTCTCTAGCATTTAGTAAACAGTATTAAGCACTCAACACCTGTCTTCTAAACACAAGCAACTTACACGTTAGTGCCTAACTAAAGAAACAGCTGTGTGATTCAACATGAGAAAAATACTACCCGTGTTGAATTTATTGAAAGATAAATTCTGGTCTTTGACATGTCATCTTTTCAAGGAATTTCCAAGAGTAATTTAAAACTTTTTTATGGTTTATTTTTAAGACCAAGAGAGACAGAGCATAAGTGGCAGAGGGGTAGAGGGAGAGACACACACACAGAACCTGAAACAGGCTCCAGGCTCTGAGCTGTCAGTATAGACCTGGACTCAGGGCTCAAACCCACAAACAGCAAGATCATAACCTGAATTGAAGTCAGATGCTTAACCGACTGAGCCACCCAGGTGCCCCATTTCAAGAGTAATTTTAACCATCCAATGGTTCCTTTTATCTGCAGGGGATACGTGCCCAGAACCCTAGTGGATGTCCGAGACTGTAGATAGTACCAAACCCTATACATACTATTATGTTTTTTCCTATACACACATACCTGTGATAAAGTTTAAGTTATAAATTAGTTACAGTAAAAGATTAAAAACAACAATAATAAGATAGGACAATATACCATAAGAACAGTTATGTGAATGTGGCCTCTCCCTACAAATATCTTATTGTGCTGTACTCACCGTTCTTCATATGTGATGTGAGATGATAAAATGCCTCCCTGAGGAGATGCAGGGAGGTGAATGACATAGACATTGTGACCTAGTGTTAGGCTACTATGGACCTTCTGCTGATTCGTCAGGAGGAGGACCGTCGGCTTCCAGACTACGGGTAACCGACACCGTAGAAAGTGAAACTGTAGATAAGTCGGATTATTGTACACAATTAGAACCACCCCGGTTATAAGATGTGATAAGATTTTACTCATCCGGACATGGGGGCGGAGTAGCCAATATATTACCAAAGATTAATCATGGGCCACCATCCTAAATAACAATGAGTATTCATTCACTAAGACTGCTAAGGTACTAATCCTTCACCGGGAAGCAACTAAAATGTGCATTAATAGGGAGGCAGCTTAGGGGTCATTTTGAGGAGAGTTTAGACTACTTTAAAAGGTATATACCTGGACAGATGGAGCACAGGTGGGATATGGGGGCAGTGAGACTATTCTGAAGACCGTAATAACATACACGACATTACGCACTTGTTAAAATTTATAAACGATACAGACTGAATCCCAATTTGACTCCGGACTTTAGTTAATAATAATGTAATGATATTGATTCGATTGTAACAACTCCACCACACGAACACAAGATGTTAATAACCGGGGGACCTGTTGGGAGGTCAGGAGGGGGAAAGAAAGAGGCGGAACTCCTTGTACTTCTGCCCAAATTTTCTGAAACCTAAAACTGCTCTAAAATAATAAAGTATATTAACGTAGAAAAGAAAGAAAGAAAAGAAAAGAAATTCACTTTATATTAGTGGTTCTTAACTTGTGTCCCCTTGGGGGACATGTCTTGTGACATTGTTTTTAAAGTTGTTTTTTTTGAGAGAGAGTGCACAAATGAGTGAGCTGTCTGTGCACCTGTGAGCAGGGGAGGGGCAGAGGGAGAGGGGGAGAGAGAGAGAGAGAGAGAGAGAGAGAGAGAGAGAGAGAGAGAGAGAGAATCTTAAGTGCGTCCACACCTGGAGTGGAGCCTGACGCAGGGCTCAATCTCACCGCCCTCAAATCATGACCAGAGCCGAAATTGGGAGTCAGAGGATTAGCCTACCTAACCACCCAGGTCTTCCCCCCCTCATTTTTAAAAAAGTAATCACACCCAGCGTGGGGCTCGAACGTAAACCCTGAGATCAACAGTCGCTTGTCTACCAACTGGGCCAGCCAGGCACTCCTAAGACAAAGGAGGCATTACTGGCATCTTCTGAGTAGAGGCCAGGATGCTGCTGTTCCTCCTATAACACATAGGACAGACCCTAACAACGAAGAACTACCCTGTCCCAAATGACGGCAGTGTCGTGTTTGAGAACCCCTGATGTGAATTATTATAAAACTCCTAATAATTTAACCCTTAACCTTTTTCTTTTTAAGCTTCTTTATTTATTTTGAGAGAGAGAAAGTGTGAGTTGGGGAGGGGCAGAGCTAGAGAGGGGCAGCGAGAGAGAAGGAGAGAGAGAAAGAGAGAGAGAGAGAGAGAGAGAGAGAGAGAGAGAAAGAATCCTAAGCAGGCTACACACTGTCAGCACAGAATCCAATGTGGGGCCCAAACCCATGAACTGCAAGATCATGACCTGAGCCACATAAAGAATTGGAAGCTTAACCGAATGAGCCATCCATCTGTCCCTCAACCCTAAGGCTTCTACTTGTATCTTTCAGACTTAAAGAATTACTCTCCTGCATTACTCTTGGACTATCAATATCAGAATACAAATACATCTTAGCTACAAATGACTATCAGGAGCCAAGTGAGAGAGGCATTAGAAATTCAACTGTGGGGTACCTGGGTGGCTCAGTTGGTAAGTGTACAACTCTCCATTTCAGTTCAGATCACAATCCCAGGGTTTCCTGAGTGGAGCCTCGCTTAGGACTCTGTGCTGACAGTGAGGAGCCCGCTTGGGATTCTCTCTCTCCCGCTCTCTCTTTGCCCCTCCCCTGCTCACACTGTCTTTCTTTCAAAATAAGTAAATAAATATACTTAAAAAATTAAAAAAAGAAATTCAACTGCCTAAACTAGCTGAAAAAAGGCAAGTCAAACTCAGCATGAGAAACGGAAACACAATGGGGGGTGATAGTGACTACGAAGAAAAGAAGAAAACATTGTCTGCTTGAAGTAGTACTTGGCATTACTTGACTGTGTGTGACAGAAATCAACCTTTTAATTAACTTCCCTTTATGTAAAAGTCGGCCCTGGGAGGGCATGCAGTGTTCAGGGGCCCAGACTCGCCTACCGTTGCTTCTCCACTCATGGGGTGTTGCTGTCCTTCATGTGGTCCAAGAGAGCCCATTACTATGTTCACCGTTCAGCCGTCATGTAGAGGAACAATATTACTTTACAAACCCAATACTTTAGGGGCAGGACAGGAAATCTGCCCACCTCACCTTTCTGATGTTCACGGCTGGTACATCACATAGCTATCCCGAAAGATACAGCAGTGGGGAGTCCTCACTTCGGGCAGCCACAAGCCCTAGCTGAGAACTCTACTAGTGTGGAGCAAAAGGAGGTTGGAATGGGGATGGGGGTGGGGGCAGAAACAATGGGACTCCACTGCTGATAAAGAGCAGTCACTTAGATCCCAGCAATTTTTGCCATGTTCGGGGATGTGGAATCCACTATTGCCTAATGGTTACATTCTTTTTTTTTCAAAAATTAAGGCAGAAATCTCAGTTTTATGTAAGATATCTAAATTTTAAAATACAGCCTCCACCAAAAAAAAAAAAACCAAACCAAAAAAAACCAAACCAAAAATGAAAACCAAAAATAAAAGCTAAAGCATTGTGCAGGCCCTATAAAACATACTGGAGACCGTCACTATTGCTTTGCAAATTGTGACAGGCACTATTAGTATAGAATGGACAGGGAGATGCCTTCTCAGCAATTTAATTTGGTTTCCAGCTTTAAACATATTAACAGTGCAAATTGTCAGTAGTACAAAAATTAGAGATACAGAAATGATTCTGACAAATGTGGAATCTGGATCATCCCAAATGATTGTATTCTCAGGAAAGAACAAAGCTTTGTTTTTTGTGTGTGTTAAAAAAGGTTCCTATCATCCCTTCAAATTTAGTTATTTGCACTTTTGCAAAACATCTTTTCCTTCTGTATATATAACACTGTTTTCTTGCAAGAATCCATTTAATAGCCCATTTCTATTAGCCACCACCAATACTGAGATGATTGAGCTGTGGACATCAGCTATAAGTATTAAAAGAAAGTTCCAGAAGGACCCAAAGATGGCTGAGACAGGCAGCCTAGCAGAAGAATGGGTTAAAACTTTCAGCAAACAGTACACAGAAGTAGAAATCCAAATGGCCAACAGACAGAATCAAGTGTTCAGCTTCATAAGTACCTCAGGGAAACACAAACTAAACCCTCAATGAATCATCACTAAGCACCAGACTGCCAAACTCACAACACTGAGAACGCCTAGTTTACATGAAGATGTAGGGCAATAGAAACTTGCATCCCTTGCCAGTGGGAATGTTAATTGGTGTGATCATTTTGGAAATTTGCATACGCTATCCCCAGAGATCCTTTCTTAGGTATATCCCTAGAGAAACTCAAGCAAAAGAATAAGTTTTATAGCAGCATTGTTCACAAGAAGACAAATAAACAACCTGAATACCTTACAACAATAGAAATGATAGGGGTGCCTGGTGGGTCAGTTGGTTAAGCATCTGACTTCAGCTCGGCACTTCAGCTCGGGTCATGATCTCATGGTACATGAGTTCGAGTCTCACATTAGGCTCTGTGCTGAGAGCTCAGAGCCTGGAGCCTGCTTCAGATTTGGTGTCTCCCTCTCTCTCTGCCCCTCTCCTGCTCATGCCCTCTCTGTCTCTCAAAAATAAATACATGTTAAAAAAATTAAAAAACAACAACAATAGAAATGATAGAATTGTAGTGTACTCATACAATGGAATACCATACAGCCAAGAAAGTACTCTATAGCTTCATGGAACATGATGAAACTCACAAATAGTAAGCAAAGAAGCCAGACCCAAAATAATTCACAATCCTGTGTTCTAAAACAAGTCAAATGAAACTAAAGATTCTTATGTAGGTGATTAAAGTATAAAGCAAAACAAGAAAATGCTTACCATAGTCAGTGTACCTCTGTGGAAAGAGGATTTTATCGAAGCGGGGAGGGGCACGGTACACAATGGGGAGGCTGGAGGATCCTGGCCGCGGTCCTCCCTGGGTGTGGCTATGCGACTGTGCATTTTTGAATTTGCTCTTTAAACCAAACCTACATGTTTTACGCATTCTTCTGTGTGATATAATTTACATCAAAAACGAAAGCAAATGTGGCAACTGGGTGGACATAAGGAACTGAAGAGCAAACCCACAGTCTTGTGGACGGGAAGAGCCTAGTGGCCAACAAAAGCGAGAGGCTGTCTGTCACTAACCAAAAAGTGAACCCACGAGGGTGTTAGAAACACAGGCATGTTATTCTAAGGTTAATCTTGATCATTTTCAGAGTTTAGGACCACGAAAGATTTCACGTCTGAGTGGACTGACAGTAGCTGAGCTTTTCTTTGTTCACCCTCTGAAGAACTCAGCCGGGGAATTTGCCTGGGAGCCTGAGGCCACGTGGACCCACTGAGCTTGCCGGGGCAGCCAGGTCTGGCTTCAGCAACAGAAGGCCCCTCCCGGCTGGTGGGCAAGCAGGCAGGCAGCCTAGGGCAGGGCAGGAGGCTCAGTTTATATGAATCAGGATCAACCTCAGAGCCCAGAGGGAAGGTCTGAAAGTAGCGGGGAGGTGTGTAGCCCTGGATGGAGACGTCTCTGCCTTTCTCCAGCACTAAATGCACTCAGCCTGACGGGGCATTCTTGACCTTAATAGCCACTGAAGTGTTATTTTAAAGATGCACTTGACTAGAATTGCCAACAGGGACTGGTTTTCCCAGGTCCTGGCCAGAGAGAAGACTCATAAATCTACAGGACTTGTTACTTCTCAGTAACTAAACAAGAAATTGCTTTTCTTTACCATGTTGGCAGGAATTCAGACGTCACATTGAAGAACATGCTTCATCTGATGATCTAGGTAGAACCCCTCCATTTAGGTATTCCAGATTCCTATTCGGACAGCTCTCTAGAAGGATGCAGCCCATGACCCACCATTTTGCCAACGCAACTATTTTTTCAGGCCATGATTCCCTTTGGCATTCTCAAGCCCCCTTTCTTGGGCTGTTGTTTTTCTTCGCTGACCTCAAAAACCCTGTAGGAATGTGCCAACCTCACTCATTTTTGAGAAAGCCACATGGCTGGCAAAACTGAGGCCACCCTTTGTGTGTGCGGGAGCACTTGTGTGGAAACAGCCACCCCCAGCAAATGTGTGCACCTGTTTGTGGCTAATTGGGAACATACTCACAGAGACAACCAGCCACCTGTCTTCTGTGGCTGAAGGGCAGGCAATTAGCAAACCGTGGGTGCTACTGCTTTTCAGAGCAGACCAATCACTGAGCTCCCTTGAAGATGGTGCTGCCTATGCTTGGTATGGAGGCATCCCTAGGTTTCTAGGACATTTCGAAAAAAAAGCCCAAATCCCAACCTCTCCCCTTTTTTTTGATGCAAAAGCTCTTCCTTGCCTGATACCCAAAGCCAAAGTCCCTAAAACGCACATGTGAAATATAAGGACCCAATGGAAATGACTGTAGCAACTTTAGTACACAAAGAAATAAACTAAGCTCTTTAAAAAATAACTTAGGACTGGAGTCTTTTCATCCATATATAATTCAACCTGTATTTTATAAAAATGTATATGCAGGGGCACCTCGCTGGCTCATTTGGTAAAGCATGAGACTTCAGACCTCAGGACCATGAGATTAAGCCCCTCATTGGGCACAGAGATTACTTTACAAAATTAATAAAATAAATATATATATTTTAAAAATACTTATGGGCAGATACAATATATTGCTAAATATGTATATGAAAGTGTAAAAACACTATAGTTAATGCCTGTTTGAATATTAAAGGTTAAGTCTACCATGTAGCCCAAATATCATCAGAAATTAAATAAACAGGGAAAAAAAGAAATTGAACAAAAGAGTGTGAAAAGGGACATCCGGGGACTTGGGCAACCTGTCACAGCTGGGAATTCTAAGGCTATGTTCCATGCAAACTAAAGATTTGCAGTCATTAGGAATTGTGCTAATTAAAAACATTTGCCAGTCTCCTGGCATTGCCCCGTAGAGACCCTGGTGCTAAGCTACTTCCTTATCTAAGCTTGCTCGAAACCATGCACTTCACTGACGGACTAGGACAGGGGAATGACCATCCGAGGCAGAACAAGCGCACTGTTACATGGTGGAGTGGGTGCCGACTCAACCTGCTGGATCCAGTGTTTAAGGATGACAGCCTGCGTAACCATGTCATTATTAAAAGGTTTTGGTTACTGTGTACAAACAGGAATTTCCCTGAACAGTCTCTTGGACTGATTAGCACTCGGTGATCAGCAATTTAAGGTATGTTATCAGTTTACTTAGAGTGGTTTTTCACCGGAAGTCACCAGAATGCCTTCAAACAACCCTGTTTTTTTTGTTTTAAATCACATTTGTTTCAGTTATCTCTGAACTTGGCCTTCTGTGAAGAGTCTGGTTTATCAGCTCCTTGACTTAATAACAAGGGAGCTCTAATGGCAAATTTCTTTCTCCTAATTCCTAGGGAAGGGGACATTAAAAGTGACTAGAAACATAGGAGTTATCACACCACAGTCCCCTGACCAGCAGAATCAGTATTATCTCAGAACTTGTTAGAAATGTAAATTTTCGAGTCCTGCCCCAGACCTGCTGAATCAGAAGGGCTCAAGGGGGAAACTAGCAGTAGAATAACAGAATACACACATCATAATACATCATAAAACACAAGGAGATTTTCAAAAAAGAGGTAGTAATCAACCATTTAAAACAGAAAAGAAGGAAAAAAAAATAGAAAAGAAGGTCCAGGAGTATGAGGACCATCAGGAAGTCCGTTTCAGGAGACTCTAGGGGGCTGACCTAGCAGTGAGGCCAAGGGAGCATGTCATCCAGTCCCCAAAAGAAATACTTCAAATGACAGTTCACAATGACTGGGCATTATTAGGTGGCAGAGTTTGGATGAAAGCCTTTCTCTATAGATGTGTCATACTTTTTTCACCAGTTCCCCCATTTCACAGATGTGAAGACTGAGATTTCAGACAGATTAATTTAAACTGACACAGTAAGAACGTAGCAGAGGGGACTCCAAACCTGTGCTTTACCCACTTTGCCTAACTCCTCTAGATTCTAAAGAGAGGGGTCAGAAAACAGGGAAAGGGTAGTTGAGGAAGGAAAGACTCCCTCTCTTGGGACTTCAGAATTTATAAACATGGTGGCCACTGACTGGTTCTATGACAGTTTCTTGGGTGAAGACAGGTGGCTTTTGAAAACTAGAATAATGTGGAGTAGCCAAAAGGTGAATTAAACTACATGAGAGATTTGAACACAGATAACAAAACTGAATTATGTGTTTGTTGAACCAAAACAATGTCAGTCCACAGTTCTCCCCTAATAGCAAAGATACCAAACTTCGTTAAAAAAATTTTTTTTAAAGCTACAGAATCAGATCCCAGTCATTTTCAGCAGAGTTTTACAACAGGGCATCCAAACTCACCTGAACCTCACTTCAGGTGAGAAGCTCAACACCTCAGCAAAGGCTCCTTCAGCACACAAAGTATTCCTGATGCCCAATGTTTTTGACACTGACTTTGAATTTCATAGTAAGCTCTCCTGACCAGTTATCTATGTTACAGGAGCCCCGGTCCTGGGAGGAGATGGAGAAAGTAGGAAACACTTTGTCGCGTTCATTTGCGTTCATTCATAGTCAATTGCAAGGGCAGAAAGCTAGGGCTCTGACTCGCTCAACTGTCTGATCCTACCACTGAGCACTGCAAAAAAATTAGTATAGAAAAACTGCTTACAGACGAGGTAATTTCCTAGTAGCCACGACAAAGCGCCCTCCTTGCCTTCCACCCCTGTAGACCAAATTGCAGCCAGCCCGGGTGGACAAGCTGAGTTCCTTGGGTCCAAACCCTGAGTTCACCGCGCACAAAGGTCTGAAGACTTACCAAAGGCCCTGCAGGGAGGTGTGCTATGTCTGGAATGCCAGCAGCCGGTGGGCTGGCTCCCGGGACCCCAGGTCTGAGCAGCAGAGGGAGAAGGAGGGGAGGGAGAGCAGGTGGGGACTGGGAAGCTGTACTGGAAGAGGGGAGGGACCAGGCAGGCAGGTCCAGTCCTGACTCCTCCCAGCCCAGGTCACAGGGTCTTTCCATTCTCGGAATTTCCTCCCCCACCTCCTCTAAACATTTCTCACTCACACCTCCAGCCAAATCACTGAGAGGATTACAGAAGCCATCTTCCAGGCCTCCTGCTGAAGCTCCGGGAGTCCCCACTGCTCCTGGGGAAAGGGGTGGTCCTCCCCCTTCCTCACTGAGCAGATGAGGCCCTTTCACTGGGGTTCAGGTGTGAACATGCATTTCCAGGCTGCCTCTGATCTCCAGCTCCCCCGGACCTCTTGGCTCCTTAGCAGGACAATAAATGGCTTTAAAGGAAACTGTCCTGGGTTGTGCAGTGTGACAGACAACAGCTCCCCATTTTACTCAGAGGAACTCACTGGATCCTCTTAGCAAACCTAGACACAGGCACTGTTTCCAATTCATAGATTAGGGAACTGAGGTTTAGAAAAGTCACCTAGCGGGTCGCCTGGGTGGCTTACTTCGTTTGGCCCAGGTCATGTAGTGATCTCACACGCTGACCGTGTGGAGCCTGTTTGAGATTCTCTCTCTCTTTGAAAGTAAATAAAAATGCTTAAAAGACAAATCACCGAGCTGCTCCCTTCTGCCAGAGCTTGCATGGGGGCAGCCAGGACTTGGGTGCGGGCACCTGCAAAGTTTCCACTTAACAAACATCAACAGGCCAACCAACCAGCCAGCTTGCTCTCCACCTGTGATGTGCAGTAACAAGGTTTCGTCCGAGAACTGAATTCAGTCCCGGGTCTCGGTGTGCTGTAGGATTGCTATGGTCTTAGATAAACTAACTTTGCAAGCCTTGGCTTCCTTACTATAAAAATAGGGATGGTGCCGTGTCACCAGAATGCTATGAAGGTACCTGCCTACATTCAATAAACATGTTCTTGTGTTCTTTCCTTTCTGACAGTAGCACAGGAAACCAGAGCTTACCAAACCCTTTAATGCCCCCAGCTCAGACCAGGCTAGGGGGGATTGTGACCTCCAAGAAGAATCCCCAGTGGGTGATCCAAGTTGGAGCTGCCAGATTAAATACTTAGGACACACTTATACTAAGAAATAGTATTCATTGTTGAAGCATTATATTGTTCACCGGAACCTAATATAATACTGTATGGTAAGTATACCGGAATTTAAGAAAACATTCATGGTCTAAAATTCCAATTTAGGCAGGCATCCTCTATTTTTATTTGCCACATCTGCCAGCCCTTAAGGGTTGGTAATAACACGGGCAAAAAACTTCGGGAGCACCTTGCCAAGTCCCAAGTTATAAACAGTTTTAGGATTGGTTCACCAGAATCCGCTGTAACTGATTCAAGTTCAGCCTTCAATGTTGGTGTTCCAACATCACAACCAGTCCTCAGAATTTGTGTCAGACCCTGAGCACAGTACCAAGGATGCAAGGCATCTGCATGGTGGGAAACATAGTATCCTTTCAGCTGGAATTCTTTTGCTATTAAAGTTTCGTCCACGGCCTGACTTGTAACACAGGGCACATTGAGTCTGTCCATCTGCATGCTTGATAGTGATCAACTGTCAAACTATTTTTTTAAGTCAAAAGTATTTCTGATAAAATGAACATGTGCTGAGAGATTTTTCTAGACATTAGCCAGCTCCCTGAGGATTCTAATCGTGTCTGTTTTGAAACTTCAACTCTTTCAGAAGAAAGAATATTGGTAAGAATGACTTATGCTGAGAAGCAGGTCGGCGTGAAAATCTGTAAACATACTAAAATAAAAATATTTCACAAATCCATAGGGACAGAAGGCAGAATGGTGGCTGTCAGGAGCTGGGGTAGGGGTGACAGGGCAGGATATTTAATGGGCATAGGGTTTCAGTTTTGTTAAGATGAAGAGTTCTGAGGATCGTTTGCGTGACAATGAGAATATATTTAATGCTTCTGAATTACACACTTAACAGTGGTTAAGATGGTACCTTTTATGTCAATATATTTTACAATAAGTTTTAAAAATGATCTGTAGTACAAATCTTGAGTTAGAAAAAAGGACACATGGAAGAAAACTAATCAATACAGATCAAATTCCCTATAAAAGAGTGTAAAGTCAAAGAAACCTGTCCCTCTCCTGGGAAATTGCCTACTGGGCAAGTGAAAATTACTTATGGTCAGCTTGCAGCCCCACAACTTTATCCCTTCGTCCTGCATGTGTGACCCAGGGTGTCCTTCCTGGATTTAACCACATCAGACATTTGACCACAGATAATAAGACTGAGTGTGTGTTGTGTTGTGACTTAGTGTTTCTTGAACCAAACCCGAAGGCACTGAAATGTGTATCAGTGAGGGATGTAGAAGTCATTCTTCAAAATGCCAAATGGGTTGCCCTTTGGGGAGAGAAGCTCCTGTCATGCTACTTTCTTATTCCTACTGAACCCCAAATACACAGATGTATTAGTCAGCCACTGTCTGAAAACCCCAGCAAGACTGAGTTTCATATTAGTA
Organism: Suricata suricatta; assembly: GCF_006229205.1. Taxonomy (NCBI): domain Eukaryota; kingdom Metazoa; phylum Chordata; class Mammalia; order Carnivora; family Herpestidae; genus Suricata; species Suricata suricatta. Next base: position 35,445,956 of record NC_043711.1, read on the forward strand.
CCAAGTAGCAGTGATGGTGGTGCAAAGGCCCTGATCCCTCCTGGCTCGGGATTGATCCTCACTGGGATGTTAGCAGATAAGTCATATTAGGGGGAACTTTCGGCCTTTTATTTTTGTTTACTTGCATCAAGTTTTTAAACTCTCAAAAGCAAAATGTTCTGAAATGCAAAATACTGAGGCTGTGAAGTGCAAAGGCCTGGATTCCTAGCTTGAATCTGCCCTTAGCTGGTGGATCAGGGCTTTATTTTCTGCAAAACAGAGATGAAAGAAAGCCCTTTCCTCACAGGGTTATTGAAGAAAAAAGTTATAATGCTTATTTATTTTTTGAGGGAGAGAGAAAGAACGTGACGTGAGTGAGGAGGCGCAGAGGGAGAGGGAGACACAGGATCTGAAGCAGGCGTCTAGTTCTGAGCTGTACGTGGGGCTCGAACTCATGAACCACCGTGAGATCATGACCTGACTGAACCACCCAGGGCACCCCTCACAGGGTCATTTTAAAGTTCAAACAAGACTGTACTGGCATTTAGAAAAATGCATTTTAAAAGCCCAAGCAAGGTAATAGTCTGAGAATGAGGTCTGTGAACTGCTAACAGTCAAAACAAACAAAAATATTTGCTTCTATTCAAACACGGGCAACACCTTTCTTTTCTAAAAGCTACAGCAGAACAGCTTTTACAGTCCGAAATACTTCCACACGCTAGGCACTCAGCTTAGCATCTAACCATAATCCACTGAAGACTCCTCTTCCACAAACAGTGGAAGATAGAGAAACGGACATAAAGAGGGGAGACCTGGGACCCAGCAAGGCGCCAGGACCCGCTGGTGCAGAGGACGGGACATTGCTGCCAGAAACAGGCCGTGCAACATCGTCTGGCCTGCGGGTCCAGGAGTTCCCTGCAGCCTACCTGCCTCTCCTTATCTGTCTCGCCCAGCAGATGCCATCAGATATCCTTTGAATTAACTTTTGAGGAATTCCAGGGGAAAGGCGGAGTGGAAATTCAGAGAATGAGGTTTCAGATCCACATTCCACGTGTGGAGGATATGGACCTTCCTTGCCAATGTCAGCCGCACATCTGCAGAACTGGCATCTCCATAGCTACCATGTGAGGACAGAGTGATACAAAGAATGTCAGAGTGCCTGGCACCTCGTGGGTGACGGTAAAAGCAGTGTGCGTGACCGTGAAGTGAGTGAGCCCTGCCATCAGATGGCCTCAGTTCTAAGCCCAGCTCCACATCTTACCAGCTGTGTGACTTGGGCAAGTTACTCAACTCTTCTGGGCCTCAGCTGTAAAATGAAGATAATAATCTTACCTAGCACTTAGAATTGATACAAGGGAGTGAATATTTAGGAAGCTTTTAGAAATGAGTATTCCAGGCACCAAGCACCTTGCTCTAAACCCCTTTACGTGTATTATCTCTGTTCATTTTCACAGGGGCCCCATGAGGGAGAGGCTATGTTACACCCTGTGCCTCAGACCTGGGAGGTCATGCAAAATGGAATCAGAATGGACCAAGAGGAGCGGCGCCTGAGTGGCTCCGTCAGTTAAGTATCTGACTTTGGCTCAGGTCATGATCTTGTGGTCTGTGAGTTTGAGCCCCATGTCGGGCTCTGTGCTGACAGTTCACAGCCTGGAGCCTGCTTTGGATTCCGTGTCTCCCTCTCTGTCTGCTCCTCCCCCCACTTGCCCTCTGTCTCTTGTTTCTCAAAAATAAACAAATATTAAAAAAATAAGACAGAAAGGACTAAGATGTTCCACACATATGCAAAAAAAGAAAAAAAAGCTGATTTGTAGAATTCTCTTTCCACCTTTCTCCATGGAGGACCTGTTTAGACACCAGAAGAGACATGTTCTTTCAATAATCCATTCAACATCCAGGCCTCACCACTAGCACCAGCCACACAGTTTGCAAGGCTCCGTGACAAACGAAAACGTGGAGCCCCCTTATTAAAAAATCATTAACAGTTTCAAAATGGTAACAGAATGGCATCAACCAAGCATGAGGCCCTGCTCTGAGCAGGGGGCCCCGTGTGACTGCACGGGTCACACACCCACCAAGTCTGTCCCACCAAAAGCTTTCTCCCTGGTAGGTTTCCATTGTCTTAACTGCTTCCTTTCTGCCTGCCCAGCCTCGGGTGCCTGTGTCCAAACTGCATGAGCTTGTTGACAGAGCCTCTGGGCACCAGCGGGTTCTGGGCAGCGCCTCCCACACCCTGCGGGGAGTCAAGGGCTGGCTCCCTGCTCTGGGTGGCAGGGGGAAGCTTAGCCTTGCTTTGGGAAGTTCCCGGCAGGCAAAGTGGGTAGTGTACCACAGATCTTACATTCATTCTGAAAGAGGATGCAGTGCAGGAGACGTGGACGTCAATGTGTTAAGCTCTGAAGTTTTTCAAAATACAAAACAGCATCTAAAACAATTCTGACAAAAGCACTGTGTTGGAGGTTGGTCAACAAAAACACACTGATATGCAAAGAAGGAAAATCAGAAATATTTTTCCTCCCACCATCCTGAGACAATTAAGTCATGACAACCATAATAGCCTAATTTTTTTCTGTCCCTACCTTAACCCAGGCAGCGTGAAAAACACAGTCACTCAATACTGCATATTTGAACGTTGCTAAGAGAGATCTTAAATGTCCTCATCACAAGAAAAAAAAGTTCACAACTATATCTGGTGATGGGTGTTAACAAGATTTACTGTGTTGATCATTGCATACTATATACAAATATCTAATCATCATGTAGATTGCTGCACCTGAAACTAGTGTTACATGTCAATCATACCTCAATAAATTGTTTTAAAAGGGACTGTAATTATCCCTATACAGATAAGGAAACTGAGTTTTAGAGATGTTCACCAGTGAGAGGTAGAATCTGGAACTCAGCTCTGCCGAACTTCAGAACCCACGCTCAGGGCACCTGGGTGGCTCAGTCAGTTTAACATCCGATTCTTGGCTTCAGCTCAAGTCATGATCTCATGGCTTATGGGTTGGAGCCCCGCACTGGGCTCTGTGTTGACAGCATGGAGCCTGCTTGGGATTCTCTTTCTTTCTGCCCCTCCTCCACCTCTCCTCTCTCAAAATGAACAAATTTAAAAAATGTTTTTTAATAATAATAATAAAAAAGAATTCACTCTCTTATAGTCTCTATGGTGGACAGGTACGTGGCTGTTTAAAAAGAAAACAGTAGAACTTCTAGTGATTTTTTTGTATCTAAATAGATACAAACATGTTAAGCTAGCTCATGCTTTCTACACATTATTCTTTTGTAAATATATTATTCTGAACAGGATGTTGGTATCATTCTACATGTATATAACTGTTACAAATAAGTAAATAAAACATACACACATTGGGAATGAATGTGCTGTATGAACAAAAACAATTCAGAGGATACTGCACGATATCAGTTTTTAAGCATGTTTTGAGTGTTATAATATACTGGCACACATGTTTTTTTAAAAGGGATAATATATATACTTCTGTGTTCTTTTTTCCACTTTGTATATTATAATCATCTTTCCATGTCGGTAAGTGTTCATTTACAACAATATTTTTAATATAAATGCTAGACTCTTTAAGCATTAATTTTGCTAAGTAAGACCTGATGATTTACAACAAAAATCTGAGGTCTGTCCTAAATTCCTATTCTTAGTTCACCGCATCCTACCCCAATGAATGGTGGAATATAATTAAGCATCTAGAATCCAGGGGCCTCTTCTTCTATTTTTTTTAGTTCCTATTATGTATTGTTATGAAACAGAATTTCTGTTTTTTTAAAATATAATTTATTGTCAAGTTGGTTTCCATATAACACCCAGTGCTCATCCCAACAAGTGCTCTCCTCCATGCCCATCACCCATTTTCCCCTCTCCCCCACCCCCATCAACCCTCAGTTTGTTCTCAGTATTTAAGAGTCTCTTGTGGTTTGTCTCCCTCCCACTCCTTAACTATATCAGAGACTCTTCCTAAAAAATGCATCTATCTTACCAGAATAATTGATATTGGGCTCTCAAAGAGATATTGCAAACCTGTTTCATAGCAGCATTATTCATAAGAGCCAAAAATTGGAAGTAAACTAAGTGTCCCACCATGGATGAGCAGATAAACAAAATGTGGTCTATACAGACAATGGAATATTATTCAGCCTTAAAATATATGAAATTCTGGCTCATGGTTCAACATAGAAGAACCATGAGGACATGATAAATAAAATAAGCCAGTCACTAAAAGACAAGTATGGTATGACTGTACTTACATGAGGTCCCAGAACAGATAAATTCACAGAGACAGGAAGTGGACTGGTGGGTGGCAGGGGCTGCCGGAGGGGGGCACATGTGTTACTATTTAATGGGTACAGAGTTTTAGTTTTGTAGAATGAAAAAGTGTGGAGGCAGATGGTGGTGCACAACAATGTGCATGTGCACCACTAAACTGTACACTTAATCATCAGTAAGATGGTAAAAAAAAAAAAAAGGCAACAAAAACCACACTCGCTAAAATAGGACTGAAGGGAAAGTGGAAGCAGCTCCCAAGTCCTATGACATCTCCATTCTGTACCAGGCACCCTGCAAGTTACATTATCACATTCACTCCACAAAACAAACTTCTTAAAGAAAAGGGACCTTAGATTCAGAAGGTCATGCCACCAGCAGATTGTGAGGGCTTGTCTTAAACTCAAGCCAGCCTCTCTGAATCCAGAGCCCATGCCTTTCCCCAGCGTCTCCTACAAAGGAGATGGGAAATACAGTTTGCCTCCATCACAGCCCTTGCTTGGTCCAGCTCCACATATTCTCTAGGGATCTAATCTACACAAATGAATGGAGGTGAACAATGAGAAAAAGGCAAAGCATCCAAGGGCACTGAGATCGAGAGCTCATTTCCTGCCTTCTCACTCTTAAACTATCTCCTCAGGTGACTAATGTTAGACTCTGGGCCACTGCACTGATAACACCACTTACCAGGGTAGAGCCCTCTGCCTGCTGTCCCTCACTGTCCCAGGAAGGCAGTGAGGGACAGCAGGGACCCACATAGATCTGCTTACACAGATAGAAGTGAAAATGGTAAATCTGAGACCGCTGGGGTACACAGACTGCAGGTCTGGTCTTGTCTACCTCTATTGTCGTGGATATGTCACTCCTTAGTTCATCAGCTATAAAATGAGGGTTCAAATGCATGATATTGGCCAGCTCTAACATCCTATGCTTAGAACAGATGGAAAAATGCCCATTGTATGGGATGGCTGATTTTTTTCCAAATCCAGAGCTCTTTGGAAGAAGCAAGTTCAAAACTTGATGAATGTTTACCTTGCCTAAGAGTTAATGGAATTAAAATATAGGGGAGTAATAGACTTGGCAGGTACAAAGTACCTGAACAGACTTCCCCAAACTGCTTAGCTCTTAAAGGCATTAAAAAATGTTTTTTAAACATTTATTTATTTTTGAGAGACAGAGAGACAGAGCATGATCGGGAAAGGGCAGAGAGAGAGGGAGACAGAATCCAAAGCAGGCTCCAGACTCTGAGCTGTCAGCATAGAGCCTGATGCAGGGCTCAAACTCACAAACTGCAAGATCATGACCTGAGCCAAAGTCGGACGCTTAACTGACTGAGCCACCCTGGCGCCCCTAAAGGCATTTTAATACTGAGTTTTCAGCAGATAAATGAACCCACACTTAACAAGGTGAAATCCAGAGAACACTGTCAGGCAAGAGGCACATACATCAGGGACAAACAAGTGTAGGAAATACTGTTTACATGTTTTCTTCTAGGAGATTCGCTATACACAGGAGCAGATTGGACACCGAAAAGAACTTAAATTTTGTTTAACTCTTGATCAGGTATTTCCCATACTCATTTGTCCATGATTCCCTATGTCTTGTTACCTTGTTTGTTTATTTAACATAACTCTTGACATCTGGCCAACTCATTGGGAAATGTGAAAACATAATATAGTAATATCAATATAATGCTGCACAAAATTACTTAATCTTGCTTGTAGTATAGGGATAATACTACACTAAGTTCATAGGGTGAAGATGATTAATGATCATGTTCATGCATGATCATTAATGATCATACATAAAACATGTAAAGCCACCTAATACTTACATGTATTTGCAAATCATTAAAAATAAAGCCTGAATGCCATGAACTGATATACAGAAGAACTTGTCTATATCTTTAGGTCAAACTTTAAAACAGAGTCATTTCACAGGGAGAGAGAAAAGCTGCTTCTTGACAGTTTTTCTTCACAAAAGCCTTTTGCTGATTCATTAAAGCCCTTGCCCGAAAAATGACAGAAATGTCCATCTTCTGTCCAGTCTTCTTTGCCAGCAAGAAAGGTAATGATTCTGTTTGTGTTGGAATTCAAAACAGAAAGCTCCTAACAGCGTAAAGAGCATGAGGCCTAATTTTGTCACTCTCTAGCTATGTGACCTAGCCAGTAAGCCACTAGCTCCCTCCAAGGCTCAGTTTTCCCCTCTGTAAAATAGGGATACTGACAACAGGGTTGATGTGATGCATATCAGGTACAATAACAATGTCATGTAACACTTATGGAGACCCTGAACCCAGAAACCGGGTTCCAGAGAGGTTAGTTAGCCAGAGTTCTATAGCAAGGGTCTGGGACTGGATTTGAAGCCAAGCTGTTCAATTCCAGAGCTCCTGTCTTCACTACTGCCTCCCCATTGATGTAAGTACTCAGCAAAGCACCAAGCCCCTGGGGGCTGCTATTTTCATTACTGTAACTGATTTTACAGGTTCTGGAAATGGAAGAATATTTTAGAGCTTTTAAGAGCTCTAGAGATGTAGGACCAAGGCGGGAAAGTACTTTAAAGTCTTTGGTTTCCTCCCCCCTCCCTTCATTAACTACTCTTAGGGCATCCACAGAAGTTCCTTTCCCATGGGAAATAGCTGCATTTTTGTAGCAGAGCTTTAAGTTGTGAACTATTCCTTCTCATTTGAAGCTGGGTGACAATGTACTCTCATTCTGACCCAGCACTGAATTGTAAATTGTAGTCACTCACTTTTTCTTACAAGCAGAAGTGCCCTAATCGCATGGTAATTCAGTAACTTCCACCTTTCAGGATCTTAAGAAAAAAGAAAAAAAAAAAAGGGCTTTGCTCTTACAAACTCATTTGCGGCTAGCTCAGTGATAAAGCCGTGAGCCGCGTCAGCTTTCCGGTCTGGGTTCTGTTACCCAAGCAACTTGTTATCTTTGCAGCTTAAAGGCTGACTTGGAAAATCAGACTGTCAACTATCAGAAGAGAATGGAAGTCTTCACTCTATGGTTTTAATTAACTTTCAGGGAGCAAGGTTTCCTACTGGTTATGATAATGTTCACTTAAAATACTCTTAAGGAAACATGGCAGGAAGCTAAATAAGACAGGGAGGGTTGTTGGTTTTTAAAGGCATTCCAGAAGAGGTTGAGCCAAGCCACGCAGGGAAAACAGTACAGAGTATGCGGAGGAAAGAAAAGACAGGCGTGAACAGAGAGTAAGGAGTACGAACACCAGAGTATGCGGAATTTAAATATATCATTCACATTAAGGAGAGCCTTGATGCCAGGTTAGGGTGTTGGACGGTGGGTGTCTGTGCAATGAAAATTTGTAGAGATTCTTGGAAGGTGAAAACGATGATTCCATTTGTCTCGGGAAGATAACTAGGGTCTGTGCCGGTGGTTGTGGGTAATGGAATCAGAAAAGACCTGGAAGATCGCTGGCTCTGGGACAAATTAATAGATTGGGCCTGATTTCCCATCTATTAATTTGTTACATAGCAACAGTATTTGTGTTGGGACTGAATGAAGTCATGCATGGACTTCAAAAATAATGTGACCAAAAGCACTCAAACTATACACACAGAGCTCTACAGCCCGGTTGAGTGGAGGGGCATGAGGGCTGAGGAAGCAAGCATTCTGATAAAGAGAAGAAAACAAGGGGGCTGACGGATGGAGGAGAAGATGGGTGAGAGAAGGGGAAGTCCTCAGGGAGGATTCAAGAGAGAAAGGTGATGTCCTAGAAGGGGAGCTGGGGAAGAGCGCTGCTCTGGGGGCTGGGATCCTGGTGGGTTCAGCTTTGGGAATGCTGAATTTGAGAAAGCGGGAGATATTCACAAGGGGTGGGTGGGCCAGCGCAGCCTTAGGAAGTAGGTGTTTCGGGCACCTGGGTGGCTCAGTTGGTTAAGTGTCTGACTCTTGATTTCCACTCAGGTCATAATCTCATGGTTCACAGGATCCAGACCCACGTTGGGCTCTGTGCTGACAGCGTGGAGCCTGCTTGGAATTCTCTCTGTCTCTCTCTCTCCCTTTCCTGCTCTCCCCCTCTCTCTCTGCCCCTGCTCCACTTGTGCACACATATGCTCTCTCTCAAAATACATAAAGTTTAAAAAAAAGAAGTAAGTGTTCAATCACTTTTTTAACCAAGAAAGCCACATCACTCTGATGTTGGAAGGTATTCGGTGACATTCTTTGAGGTTTAAACCTCAGTGAGTAAACTCAGTTTAGTTCTAAAAGCCAAGAGCTGCAGCCACCAACATGTAAACCAACAGAAAAGTGGAATTCAGAATGGCCCCTAAGGTAGCTCTTGACAGAAAGCCAAGTTCCCTGGAATGAGATGCCCTAGCCTATCTATCTCTGTGTCCTCAGTGCCTACACTGGGGCTCATACATTTTAGGCAATCAGTAGATGCTTTTGGATAAGGCTATAAACTTTATAAAATTTTAATTTAGGTATCAAGAATGTGTAAAATCCATTTTGGCACTTTGTACTCCGCCCTTTTAAGGAACATCCCTCTGCCTGTTTCGACCTAAGAAGTATCATGTAAGAAAATAATCACAGATAGTCACATCCCAACTTCACAAAGATGTTCAGTACAGCATAATTTATATGCCAAGCAATTCATATTTGAAAGGATGGGGGAGGGAGAATAGTATGATGAAATAATACAATGGGGACTGCAGGAACTATTTGAAGCACTTTGCAAATATTAATTCATTTAATGCTCATAGCAATGCTACAGGGTGGATACTATTAATATAAGTTCTATTTTGGGGCGCCGGGGTGGCTCAGTTGGTTAAGCCTCTGACTTCAGCTCAGGTCATGATCTCACGTTCGTGGGTTCAAGCCCCATGTTGGGCTCTGTGCTGACAGTTCAGACCCTGGAGCCTGCTTCTGATTCTGTCTCCCTCTCTCTCTGCTCCCTCCCCCTCCCCTCATGCTCTGTCTCTCTCTCTGTCTCAAAAATAAATAAAAAACATTAAAAAAATTTTTTTAATAAAAAATATATAGGTTCTATTTTACAGATGAGGAAGTTGAGGCATTGGCAATTCAAATAACCTGCTCAACATTACACAGGGAGTCAGCAGCAGACCTGGCAACTGAGGAAGGCTGTCTGGTTCTATGTCTTTACTTTAACCAACATGCAACATCATCCTGCGATATTTCATTTTGCCTGATTGTCTTAAATTAGTTTTATAAAAAGACTTTGGAGGAGAAATATATCCTCTCCACTCATAGGAGGAAGTGCCCACATCACAGGGAGGGGTTGGTGGCAGCAGAGAATCACAGTTCTGCCTCATGGTAAACCCAATGAAAGCAGTTCACAGTTCCTTATTCTTTCCTTTACCCTCATCAGCAATAACAAGTGCTTGCTTGCAAAACAATCTGTAACTTACAAAGTTGTTCCACATCATTCATCTCCTCAAAACCATCCTACCAAGACCCTATTTTCATTTATTCCAATTTACAGATGAGGAAACAAAGGCCCAGGAAAGGACAAATGGCTCACTTAGGGTCATGCTGCTAGTTTCTTGATGCCCGGTCTCCCGTTCCTTCTATGACTCAGTGTGGGCTAGACAATTTCAGAACAGTGTCCTCCATTTCATCAGCCTAGTGATCACTACAGAAAACATCAGGCACAAAGCAAAGTTAAAAAGGAGGGCGGGTTTGGGCTTGGTGAGACTAACTCACTAACCTTGAAGTCTTAGGGCTAAAAGGTCTGGACTAACTACCAAAGGACTTTGAGTCATAGGCAAGAGATCTTCCCTAAGGAAAGTTTGTGATGTCAACCTGTCTCTTGGGTTCTTTCCCTTAATTCAGCTTCTTCAGAGCCACCTTAGTTCCCAAAGTCTCTTCTGAGGTTGCCAAGAGACAGGACAGGATGATGCTAATGAGGAAGCCAATAACAACACTAGAATAATTGATAATAATAGCCAAAGTGTACAGACAGCTTGCTACATGCCAGAAACTGCCCTGGGCAATACATTTGCTCTCCCAATCTACAACTGCTAATCTAGGGGGCAGGCACCATCCTCCAGATGAGGGAATGAGGCTCAGAGAGTGTCCATCACATGCCTGGCAGGCAGAAAATGGGGAAGGAAGGGTTAGCGGTTCACAGACTGCAGAGTGAGCTTTTGGCCCTAAAGCCCTCATTTATAAATCAACTTCAGACTCACCCCCCAACATGATGGCATTCCTTGCATATCTGATCCTCCTAGGGAATAGGGCTCCTCCAAAAAAGCTAAGCGCGGAGACCCCAGCAGTATCATGTCAAGGATCTAGAAACTAATTTATCCTCCTCATATCCCAATATTTCCTTTTAATTAAAAAAAATGGCATTTATAGGTTTTCCTGATTCTTTCAAAGTATTTTTCCTAACTTGCATACGCACACACACACACACACACACACACACACACAGCGTGAAACAAAGCTAATGAAGGTGACGAACGGGTCATGACGTGTTAAGTGGACTCTTCAGTCATTTTTCCAAACTGAACAAGGCAGATTTGGAGTTTCTGAGGTGATAGTACTCTGTGACTGGAAGTTTTCCAAGCTTGGAAGGCATTATTTAAGAAGCAGTCCCTTAAGGACCACACTATTCAAAACCTTGGCTGGGAATGAGTACTAGGTGATCTGTAAATAATCTACGGGTAAAGTTTGCCAGGAGTGGAACATTAACGTGGTAGAGGTGAGGCTTTCAATGGGTCATTGGCCTGTGGGCTGTTCCTAATTGGAGGCCCTTCCTCCGCCTTTAACCGTTTCCACTTCTCCAACTACAATGACTGCATGAAAAGGACAGAAAGGAGCAGGTAGAACATGAATTCAAATATAAACACTCTGATGAGGTGGCCAGTTAGGCAGTTAGAACCAGTAAGTGTCCCGGTGGCAGCAGTGGGGACAATCCAACTGTTAGGTCAAGTGTATGAAGGGTGAGGCCCGATCAGGGCAGCTGCAAAAAGAAAGCCCCTATTAATCCCTTAACTAAGCAGCTGATAGAGTTTATCTTTTTGTGCATATGTTTTAACTCTTCCAACACAGGATTATTAGAAGTTTAAAAAAGTCAGCACAGCCTACCAAAGCGTTTTGCGGACTTCTGCATCTCTCTAACAGATAACAGAAAATCCAACTTTGGAGGGCTTCTGTTTACAATTCACTGTCCCTCTGGCTTGAAAATGTGTAAGAAAGCTTCATTGCTGGATTCATTCCCAGAAAGAATAGGTCCCTATTTGAAGAGGGAAGAGATCTCAGTCTCCAACCCTGAGACCCGACTTTCTTTTGAGTTTGCATCCATTGTTATTTAAAGCAACAGCATTCAGCACGGTTCAGCTAGGGCTATTTTGCATAGTAATATCAGAAAAGGAATCAGTACCTGGTATAATCCCCTTTGGCTTCCTGAAAGAAAACACACAAAAAAGATGATCAAAATGTATTTATGTTAATTAAGTGAATGAATTTCACTCTGGGTCCTGTTTCCCTCTTCCTGCCTGAGTTTTGTTTTGAAGAATGTACACGAGGAAACTGCAGCCACGGAGAATGTGGCACTGGTGGGAAAACATTAGTATCCGTGAAATATTTCTTATTCTTAACAAAAGAGACAGACGGATATAGCTGAAAAAGCACAGATGACTAGGTCTTCTTTCAGGTTTCTAAGATCACGTGATACATGTTTGTCTATCCAAGCAGTACACTTTTTAGTCTGGACACAGTCCTTTTAAACCAGGATGTAGGTAAATCAAAGCCTGCTATTTGTTTTCTCTTTTTAAACAAGCATGGAATGCGTTTGATTTTTCAGCCACTAGTGCCTTTAAGAATTAAGGGGCTCTTTCACTTAGCCTCCAGAAAATGTATGCAAAAGTTACTCAATTTAAATGAAAATTATAGCTGTTGTAACAATTGCTGTTTCCCAAATCCAAGGAACTCAGGGCTCTGTTCCAGAAGCCCCGTCTTCATTCTTTTCCCTCAGGGGACTCTAAATTTCATTTTCCTTTGCGACCCACAGTATCACACTATAGCCCGTGCAAGTGACGCTTAAACCGAAAACCGTGGCTCACGTTTTTTACTGGCAAACAACCAGCTGGCGTAAAACTCTATCAGCCCAGTGGCCCAGGCGAAAGTTTCGGAGTTGCAGGCAGGTCACAAAATACAACAAACAAAAAAGGCGCGGGCAAGGGGCAGTGCGTCGATTCTTACCTGCAACACAAGCGCCGCTAACTTGAAGATGGTTTCGCTGTCCGCTTCGATTTGCCCCTGTTGGGAAAAAGAAAAGCATCACTGAACATGGGCTGCTCTAGGTTGTAGCAAATGGCTGTGGAGCTGGGGAAGCTGTCACAGCTTGGCACCTCCAATTTACAATCAAACGCAGATCGTACCATTGCAGGGCAAAGGGAGGGGGGCGTGGAGGGACGCATCCAGTGTTCAGGGGAAGCCAGAGTGTGTGTGTGTGTGTGTGTGTGCGTGTGCGTGTGCGTGTGTGTGTGTGTGTGTGTGTGTGTGTTTCAGAGAGCAGTTATCTGGAAAAAACACCAATGACTCTGAGGCTGAAAATTCAGACAACTTCTCAATGAATAATTTTTATCTCTATAAATTCATTCTTAAGCTCTGAAGATTTTCTTAGATTTGTTTGGTGTTCTGAGGTCTTTCTTCTTTCTCTGTGTCACCGCATGGTTATTTTGGCATATCCACAATACAACTATTACTAGAAATACAAATTCTCTGCTGTAACAATGACACATTGTTGAATTAATATGTATACAGTTAGAGATAAAATGTAAAGCCTTGAGAATCAGTTACAGCAAATACTTGAAGACTAAACTTCTGTTCCTTTATATTGAAGTTTGATGACTCTAATTTATCATTTTACCCATTATTTTATTTTTTCATCTTTTAAGATCCCTCCTCCCCTCCAAAAAATAGGAATTCTGGACTTTGGAAAACAGGAATGCTTTTTCAGTAGCCTGATAGAGATGATTAGTGTGTGTGGAGGGAATATTGCCTTTATCAATAATACTCATATATGCCTTCATTTATTTTGTTAATAAATAATATGTGACCATATACATTAATACCATTACTGCATCATGTAATATATTGCAACACTGAGTCAATTAGTGGTAGAGAAGCATTTTTATTTTTTAAAAAAAATCTGTGATATGCTAGCTTGTGAGCATTAACACACACTAAAACAATTCCAAACAACCTTAAATATTCTATAATTAGTACTTGAAAGTGCATATTGTTTGAGATCATAGAACTCAGGAGCCTAGAGATCCCCTTGAACTCATTATTTCTCCCTTCTACCTGTCGAATTTAGGCTGGAGAGTTTTTCTAGTTAAACCAACAGTATCCATGGTGAGTAAAAGTAGTTTTAAAGTAAACGCACTCTAGGTAGGCTTACAAAAGCAGTTAGCTCACTGAGGATTTCTGAAAGGATTATCCTTTTCTCTCAGGTTTCTAAGTGATTTGATTGGGGCTCTCAAAAAACAAAAAGAAAAACAAAAACAAATAATAATCATTCTTCTAAAAGCCATAAAATAAAAAACAAAAACTGTAGGGCATTACAATGCCGGCTATGATAATTATCTGTGTTTTCCTGATATTACAAAATGAACACAAATTATATTCATCCTGTAACATCTAAGGTTTCCCTTCTGAAACCTGAGGAAATGATCTGCTTCAAGGTTTTTTCTTTAAAAGCTGACAGATCCAGAGCCTTGGAATTCAAAGCTTGCTTATAATCTCTAGAAACAGATTACAAATCAAAGAAAAGCCAGGTTGATTGTAAGGATCAATTGCCCTCTGTCTTTCAGGCCAGAGAGACAGTGGTCTTTTAATCTGGTGAAAAATGATGAAGCAGTTAATCCAACAGGTGAGCTGAGTGTTGATCGAGATTCAGTTTTAGAAAGGTTAAATTCCTTATGTTCAAAGGAAAAAAAAAACCTCATGCAAAGGGAAAGAGTAATGGGGGAGGGAGGAAACACACTCAAAAACATCTTTGAGTTTGAAATCATGCCTGAATTTACAGTCCAGTTTGTCTTAAAATCTTACAAAAGAGAAAAAAATTGGATTATTTCCAACATTAAAAATAACAAAAGCTAAATAAAATATATTGAAAACTGTTACCCACTCCTCTGGCCCCCCATGACCGCCTTTGCCTCATCAGAACCTTAGGTGAGTCATCCAAACAATATTTTAGACACCAACTTTTCAATTTCGCAAACGGAAGTTCAGCAGATAAAAAGGCCTCAGACAGAAATTCTTAAGAACACTGCCAAAGAATTCTCTACCTTAGATGTGTCATGAAATATTAAAAATGATCAAATGAGGAGCTGAAGCATGAGAAGTACCAGGCTCAGGCAGCTCCAGAAGAGTGGGGAGGCACACATGCAACTCACCTACGGACTTTTTTCCACCTATACAAGTTGCCCCAACACAATTCTGGTGGGGGAGGGTGACGAAGGGTGGGCAAGGGTGGGGCTTACCAAAATCTTGTTCCTGGGAGACAGGAGAATACATCGTTTGGCCAAGCCTTACATTCTTTTATATACTTCAGCCCCTACCTCACCTTCCTTTTAACCACTATTCTGGAAATACAAGGCAACGTATTTTGAGTTCTAATACTGATTGCCAAGGCTACTTGACTTAGGCATGGAGCTCACCAAACAATAGACCAAGCAAAACTGATACTATTTGCCTGGTCCTTTGCAATTTCATAAAGTGAAATTTAATTAAGACTTCTAGAAAACTCCAGAATTTCATGCATAAAGTACAAATGCTCTTCAGAAATTGCCGTCTGCCAGGGGACGGAAGAGTTCTTTTACTTATAACCATGGTAACAGAGGTAACCTCATAGGTACTGGGCAAGCTAACACTGGAGAGAGGGATCTCCTCAAAGAGATAAGTAACAGGATCCTTCAGTAGGTTTCCATGACTGTCAGGGATAAACAAAGAGGAGCAGAGAAGTTAAGTCAGATGATGTGGCTGAATGCACAAGGGTAATATGAAACAGTATCAAGTCTTGGTGCTCTGCCCTCATGGCTAATTTAACTGGCTTATGGATCCAGTCTCCAGGTCACTAGGTTCAGGCTCCCTGTTGGACATCTTATTTTTGTCCTTGGCTTGTTGGCTCAGTTGACCAAGACATCTTGCTACTGAGGTGAACTATAGGTTTTGATCCACGAGTAGAAGAAAATAAAACAAAGTTTTAGAACTTGAAAAGGCATTTAGTGAATATATGATTCCTATTATTTTAAAGATGATGACACTGAGAATCAGGGACATGAAGCGTACTACCCAACTCCACAGCAGATAGTGACTCCCGGCTTCCCGTCTAGTGCTCTTTCGATCCCATCATGCACTAGTTAGCTTTCAGACTCCGATGTAAGCTCTCACCAGGAATCTTCTAAAGGTATGCTTCTGGTAAAAACTGTAATCAGGTAAGACTGAAAAATGACTCAGAATGCCACCTCCACTGTTGGTGGGTGGTAAGTTATCATTAACCATAAACAGTCATAATAGAATGGGAAAATTCCTTGTGAAGACTCATCTGTATCGATGTAATACTTCATGGAAACTTCTGCACAACAACAATGGGCATGAATCACTTGCTCACAAATATTTAGGATCTGAAACTATTTGACAAACTGTTGGGGGAAGCCAGCTTGTTTCTAAGTATATTACTAATAATCTAGCTATTTTAGGGTTAAGTCTATTTAAAAAAGTAGCTTGAAGAATACCAACAAATAAGGAGGACATCATAGGATGTGAGAATTGGTTCTTATAGCAGGTACTAGCTGGAACCACTGGGTAGTATTCCTGCCAAAAATACATCGCTAGATCTAATCACGAGGAGGCATGAAACAAACTCAAATTGAGGGACACTCTATAAAATATCTGGCCCATAGTCTTCAAAAATGTCACTAGGATGAATGCCAAAGAAAGGCTGAAGAACTGTTTCAAAGGAAAGGAGACGAGGCAGTCATAACAATTAAATACAATGTGTCATCCTGTATCAAGAGGAAAAGTTGTTACAAAGGGCACCATTGGGACAATTGGAGGGTACAGTAGGCAACAGTACAAATTCAATTGTTAAATGTTCTAAATGTGATCATTGTAATAGGGTTATATAAAGGATGGCTTCGATCTAAGGAAATATACAATGAATTATTTAAGGATAAAGAGCGTAACTTACTCTTAACTGGTTCATAAAAAATGACATGTATGGGGGCAGGGGGAGAGAGAGTAAATGTGGCAAAATGTTGACAACAGGTGAATTTGATATGATGGACATACTGGCATTTTTGTGCAATTTTTGGAACTCTTCTGTAAGTTTGAAATTATTTTCAAATAGGAAGTTTATAAAAATGGACATAATTTCCCTGAGGGCTGGATATCTATTTGTCTTGGCTGCCTAGTACTCATCCCTTTTTCTGGACAGACTATCCCAATATCCCAATCTTCTCAAAACTGCTTCTTTCCCTACTGGCGTGCACGCAAACACAATCATCTTTCTGTGGACAAGTGACGGAAGCTGGTCCAAAGCCACTCCCAGGGATTTTCCAAATTAGAGCTAAGGAGAGAAAGCTCTCTCTTGCTGTGTCTCAAGACACAGTTAGGAAGATGTGAACCAGAGGGAATCAGTGCCCACAGATGGAGAGAAAGGGACTTCCCGACACTGGCAGTCAACTGCATCCACTGCTCAGCCAAGTCAGACTTCAAAGTCTGGTTAAAACTCAAAAATTAGCAAGAAAGGTGACCTGGATGCTCAGAGGCTCTGACGCTGGTTTACCACTAAGCCAGCAAACAGAGTGTAAAAAATAGATGTGATAAGTGCACAAGGGAGTGAATGGATATAGCTCCCTGGAGACTGCTTAATTCCTTCTGTGGACACATCTCCATGGAGGAGGAACCTGCCAGATCAGAGAATTCCAGAGCTATGGACTCAGTGGTTTCATACTATCAGTCTGGTTGGTGGGGGAGGGCATGGGTGGTGCACATCAACATTCAACACTTACCTACTGACTGTCTTACAAGGCAGTTCTTGCTGGACCATAAAAGCATACTTCTCCGTGCTAGTTCCTGTCTTCTAGGGATTACCGTGCCCTTAGAAGACCAGGCCATAACTACCACAACTGCACTCTATTTTCTGCTTGTAAATGAACCAAGTAATTTGTCCTTTTTTGTCCAAGCTAGTTGTGAGAAGTAATGTTTCTGAAAGATGGTCTCAATGAAACATTTTCCACTTCTTCCTCGAGACCAGAGCTTTGCAACCTTGGCATAATTGATATTTTAAGCTCATTGTTGTCTTTGTGGGGGCTGTCCTGTGCATGGTAGAGTATTAGGCAGTGCCTCCAGCAGCAACCTCCCCCAAGCTGTTGTGACAACCAAAAATGTCTCTAAACACTTCCAAATGTCCCCTGGGTGGCAAAGGTCCCCAGTTGAGAACCACTGGTCTAGAGTCTTCAGCGGTGTCTGGACTGACGTAGAACCATTCGAAACTTAAAAAACTGAACCATAAGTTTTGTCTTAAGGTAAAAGTGCTTTTTTGTAACTGTGTTTTGGCATTACTCCACCAGCTTCTATTGAGAAACAATTTAAGAAGCAACCCTCAGAACTGCAGTATTTTAATAACTCTGGGTGTGTTGTTGAGGACATTGTTAACTACATCACATACCAGTCCTTCATGAGGAGCCCTGGGAGAAGTTTCTAACGTTTAGGACCAGTCGTGAGTGTGCTCCTCTGAACAGCTGCTTTGTTTTTACCTTAATGAGCACTGTGAGTTATGCAAATGGTCATCTCTTTCTTTGCTGTGGTTCTTAAGAGAAGTTGAGTTTTCAAATTTGTGGGTTAAATGCTTTATACTAACCATGCTACATGTTTTATACCAGCCTTAACCTTGGTAGTATCTAATTATTTCTACCTTTATTTTCTCACAGGAACCCTGATTTCATCACCTACCATCTTGTAATGTGCTTTTTTTCTTTTTTATTGAGGTACATACAGTAACAAGCACAACTCATAGCACACAGCCCGATGAACTCCAACACATGTATACACGCACGTAACCATCACCCAGATCAAGATATGAAACATTCTCACGAAGTTTTCCATCTTAGGGAAATGTGTATAGTTTTACAAGCCACACCAAATAAATAAAATTATTTTTGCTAATTAGGAATGTATAAAACAATACTGCAAAATTGTTGTCCTTTGCAACTTTTTTGATTACTAATCAATTTGAATATCTCTCTTGCAATTGCATATTATCTGCTATTGCCTAAGTGTGAAATGACCCTTGGTTCACTTACCTATTTCAGAACATACATTTTGTTTGAGCTACCAATGTTAACCCTTTGTTTCGTCTACTGGGTATAAATTGTATTCTTCAATCTGTTCTCCTGGCCTAAGAAGTCAGACGAAACTGGGCCCTGTCACCCTCATTGGAGGAATCTTTGGAGTCCTGAGTAAGTTATTTTTCTGAAACTCAGTTCCTCATCTACAAAATGGGGAATGACAATACTGAATGTAATGGGTTGTTTAGAGTATTTATGAAGGACAAATATAAAGCATTTTCATAAAGCCTAGCCAAAAAGACCCTCTCATTGTTATTCTCTCTGCACTATGCACCATGTTGCTTATTACAGTTACATATTATTATATCTACAGTAATCTACTTTGTTCTGGGAAACTGTTCAATTTTTGTGTACTTCTGTAACATTTAATCGATGTCCTATTATAATACATCTCAATATCTAAGTGTTTTAATTTTCCATAATAATCTTTAACATTCTCTTTCACTTATTTGAAAAAAACTTTTTAATAAGTCTTGTCAATTTGAAAAATATATATAATAATTTGCCTTCCTCTTTGGAACCATGTATGTCTCTATTGAAATGGCTTTATAGTGATCATCAGGTTTTATGATATGCATAAAGATCACACACATTCAATTTTAGGGTTAATACTCAGTATTTTTAAATTTATTGTTTAAAGTTTTTTATTTTTATTTATTATTTAAATAGGCTCCATGCCCAGCATGGGGCTTGAACTCAAACCCTGAGACCAAGAGTTGCAGGCTTTCCCAGCTGAGCCAGCCAGGTGCCCCACTACTTGGGATTTTATATTTTCCTCTAAAAATGGGCTATTTTTTCCCATTATATTATTTACCTGGTTACCATCATGTAGGATTATTATTATTAGCGTATTTGAGTACCATTAAATTTCTTCACCAAAGCCAACAAGTTTTAGCTTATTTATTTTCACTTTGTAGGCACATAGTGAAATTGTTTTCAAATGCTATTTTGGTACACTACTTGGTATCTCTGATTTCACTGCATGAAGCAGACATTCTATTTAACACACCCTCTTATACACTGTTGGTGGGTTTTAAGTTCTAGACCAACATCTTTTCTCTCTTTTCTTTAAGTTCTAGACCAACATCTTTTCTCTCTTTTTTTAATGCTTATTTATTTATACTGGAAGAGAGAGGAGGAAGCAGAGGAAGGGCAGAGAGGGAGGGAGGTAGGGAGGGAGGGAGAAAGACAAAGAGAAAGACAGAGAAAATCCCAAGCAGGCTCTGCCCTGTCAGCGTAGAGCCTGACACAGGGCTTGAACTCAGAAACCATGAGATCATGACCTGAGCAGAAATCAAGAGTTGGATGCTTAACTGACTGAGCCACACAGGAGCTCCAACGTCTACCAAATCTTAACACAGATATACACTATGGCCCAGGAATTCTGCTCCTAGGTATACACTTAACGGACATACTCACATAAATCCACTAAACCACAGGCACTGGGATCTTCATGGCAGCGCTATTTGCAATAATGAAACACTGCAAGCCACCCAAACGCCCATCAGTGAGCAGATGTGCTGTGGTACAGTCACACTATGGGCTACAATTCTCCAGGGAAGGTGAAGCTAGCCTGAACTACAATATGAATGAATCTCAAACAAAAACATAATTTGAGCAAATGAGGCCAAACATCAAAGAGCATATTGTATGACTGCAGTTATATAAAATAGAAAGTCAGCCCAAACAATAAATGCTATTAAAAGTCATGGAAGTGGGGGCATTAATGACTGGAAGAGAACATAGGAGGGGCTTCTCAGCTCGCAGTAATATTCTGTTTACTTGATAGTGATGCTAGTTGCACAGAGGTGTTCAATTTGTGAAAGCACACTTACATACACTTTTCTATATGTATATTATTAATTCTTCTATATCCAGCTGAGAAACAAACGGAAATCCCGATCTTCCCATAAGCCTCTCATCTTAGTGGCAGTTCCATCTTTAGTTGCTTAGATCCACAATCTCATGGCAACTTTGGGCACAGAGTTGAGCAGTGAGCACTTTGTACAACTGTATTTGGTGATTCTATTTGCACATTTCTAATACATTACACACCCTATCTATATCTTTAATTGTTTTTCTTCCCACCCACTATTATCCTGGCTCATAGCTAAGATCCTTAAGGGCATGGAGTTTTATCTATTTGGTCCTGGCTGTATCTCCAGGACTTAGAAAACTGCCTGGCACAGAGCAGCTGCTCAATAATATTTGTAGGATATCAACTAAGAGAGCAGTAAAGTAAAAAGTTGATGGGAGTATTTTTACCTTTCCTTTTTAAAAAACAGAATGCTTCAGGGAGCCTGGGTGGCTCAGCGGGTTAAGCATCCAACTTTGGCCAAGGTCATGATCTCATGGTTTGTGGGTTTGAACCCCACATCAGGCTCTGTGCTGACAGCTCAGAGCCCGGAGCCTGCTTTGGATTCTGTGTTTCCCTCTCTCTTTGCTCCTCCCCTGCTCACACTCTGTCTCCGTCTCTCTCTCAAAAATAAATAAACATTAAAAATTTTTTTTAAAGAAAAAGCTTCTTGTGTTTCTTGATTCACTATACAGTTGATTTGACTTGATTTTCAGCTAGAGTGAGATTCAGAACCATGGGAACATAGCCCAAGCTTCACCAGCTTTGGAAACCGTAAAGTAAGGACTAGGTGTCAGAGACTAGATATGCAAACTTAAAACACTAAACACAATGTGGTGTTAGACATTAAGAAGCCTTTTGCTCTTCTGGCCTCGCTTTCTAGAAATGCAAAACGAAAATACTAACACCTGTCTTACATGTTTCATGGAGTTTGAGGACAAAAGAAAAAAAAGATATAAAAATGCTTTGAAAGGGGCACCTGGGATGGCTCATTTGGTTGAGCATCTGACTCTTGATTTTAGCTCATATCATGATCTCATGGTTCATGAGTTCAGGACCCACACTGGGCTCCGTGTTGAGGGTGCAGAGCCTGTTTGGGATTCTGTCTCCCTCTCTTTGCCCCTTCGCTGCTCATGTTCTCACTCTCTCTTTCTCTCAAAATAAATAAATAAAACACTTAAAAATAATTTAAAAGGAAAAAAGCATTACAAAGAAAACAAACAAGCACAGGTGTTTTTGTGGGCGTGTACCACAGTTTCAAAGACATAAGCATTATGACCAAATTATTTGGGCATCCCGCTTCTCAGAAACTTGATCACAATGAAGATAGGAGCACAGAGAGAGAAAGTTTTGCAGCATGTGAAGTAGTGTTCATTTGTGGGAGGACAATCAAAGGAATATATGGATATGGAAATGAGAAAGAAGGGAAACTAGGTAGACCGCACTTTCTCAAGGATCAGCCCAGGTATAGTTCATGCAATGCATTTTATTTTTAGGTGTACAGAAGGCACATTTTCCCCCCTTGGGATGAAGTTCCAACTAGTTTAAATAGAAACCAGATTTTGATTTTTTTTTTTAATTTTCCTTATTTTTGAGAGAGAGAGAGAGAGAGAATGCATGTAAGCAGCGGAGGAGCAGAGAGAGAGAGGGAGACAGAGGATCTGAAGTGGGCTCTGAGCTGACAGCAGAGAGCCCCATGTGGGACTTGAACTCATGAACCGTGAGATCATGACCTGAGCTGAAGCCAGATGCTTAACCAACTGAGCCACCCAGGTGCCCCAGCCAGGTCTTGATTTCTAAATACCGTTTCTCCACAGAAAGGAAAAATGGCTAATG
This sequence comes from Suricata suricatta, assembly GCF_006229205.1. NCBI lineage: Eukaryota > Metazoa > Chordata > Mammalia > Carnivora > Herpestidae > Suricata > Suricata suricatta. Next base: position 35,468,270 of record NC_043711.1, read on the forward strand.
CCAAGGCTATAGCAATAGGAGCATTTTGATCATCAAAATGAATGGCAGAATAGATGATAATACATTGAATAAAAAGGAATCCATAATTGTATGAAAAATATTATTAACAGCTGGAGACAGAGGAGAAGAAAAAATTATTCTTTGCAGATGAATGCTTACTAGGAAATGTCAAAGGTGAAAGAATTAGAGAATCACCATTTACAATCACCAAAGTACGAACTGACTTAGGCAAGATCACCGCCGGAGGTCAAGTCTATTGGGTCAAAGACTACTGGGAAACAGAATGCTCAAACAGCTACCAAGTGTCAACTCCAGACAAATTACAAAGGGGAAGAGAAAACTAGCAGATACTACCTTAATCAAAAACAAAGTATACTGACATTGCAAGCCTCCTTGTGAGATACGCTGAGAACATGCATCACCTACTTGGTATTCCTGGCACAGGGAAAGTATGTTACAGTAGTGGCTCTCAAATTTTGGTGGGTAGCAGAATTGCCTGGGGAGCTGACAAAGAATAAAGAGACTCAGGCCCACTGACGTAAGATAGGCTGAAATAGGACAGGGTGTGGGTCTCTACATTTCACCATGTTCCTAGATGACTCGGAGCCATGACCAATATGATCCATGTTTAGAACCACCAAATTAGAAGAATCTGTATATCACAAATGGAGAGACATTGTGCCAGGCAACTGGCCTACACTTCAACAGTACCGGTGTAAGAAAAGCCAAAGAAAGACTGGCCACATGTTCCCAATTATGGAGACTACAGTCTCATGACTAAATGCAATGTGTGACCCTGGATCAGAATGCAAAAAACCCCAAAAGATGTAAAGAACATTTCTGAGACAATTAGAAAAAATTGAATGGGAGCTGGATATTAGATATACACAATATGTGAAATATGGTATTAATTGCATGAAGCACATACTCTACAGAGGCAGAGATCTGTTTGTTTAGTTGTACACCCAGCAACTGTACAGTGCCTACCAAAGTGGGCATTCAGAAATATTTTAAATGAATTAATCTATACTAAAAAAAAAAAAAGTCCTAAACCTTTCAATGACAATGTTCTACCAGATAATGCTGCCAAAAATACCATCAGGGGTATGAGTCTTCCTACTCTCAATTCTCATTTTTATCCCCCTTCCCCTACCCCCCTGCCCGCCCCCCATTCTGAGATCATGAGACTCTGCTTTCTGTACTCTTTTTAAGCCCAGGAAGAATGAGACAGTCACATGTGAAGTATGAGAGACTAGCTCTACCATTCTGCAATACCTGATTCCTTTTTATAAGGAGACTGCTTGCACCAACGCAGTCTCAAACCAAGGGAGTGAATGTTTAGGACACTGCCCTAAAAATTAGGCGTGGTGATTTACAGCCAAATTGTTACGCGATGCAAGAAAGGCAGGGAGCTTAAATAGGTCAGGCTCTGCTAATGAGTTTGGAGGTTCCAAGGCACCCACATCTGATAAATATGAAGGGAGACAACTGGAGAACAGATGAATAACCATCATTAAATAAACACTCAGAACCAAGCTCTGTGCTTCTGTACTTACTCTTATGCATTATAGGATTACATACACAGCAGAATTTAATTACAGCATTCTAATTGCTTAAATGCACTCTGGTACCAATTTATGATTATAGTTTGAATGTGTACCAGTAGACTATTCAGATGAAAAACTAGTCATATTTAACCAAAAAAAAAAGCAAGGTGCTAATAAGGAAATCAAGGATGATAGAGAAGGAAAGATGAATCAGGAGAAAGTTATGGTCACGATGTTAAAATTAAGCCTTTTAACAAAGAAGCCTTTTCGTAAATAAATACCTTTCTGCTAAAGTTAGTAGCCTATGTAGACTTTTTTTTTTGCATGAGTAAATGTACAATGATACTTTTATTTTCTGGACTATAGTGTGCTTCTATCCGATTAGGTTAGTTATTATTTATTACTATTTATTATTTTTTTCCAACAGATCCCACCACATTTAAAATATTTTCACCAACATTCTCCTTCTATGCCATAGTTGTGTTTTTTTTATGCTTAAGCACTTTATAAATGAGAACATTGTAACAAAATTTTGGAATAATACTATCAATCACAACAACAAAAACAAGAAACACTGAAGTGCTAATTATCTGTTCCAAGAGGCTAACAAATATCAAGATACTTCACTGAATCGTCACGACAACCCTAGGAGGAGGTAATGTGGAGAGACTGAAGGTGAAGAAGGAAGCAAAGGCTGTGGCTCAAGGCCACCCAACCTGTGAATGGTGGAGCCGTGACTCAAAGAGAGACAATCGGGACCCTCTCTTCTCATTCCCCCCTTTTCCCCATGTCATGCATTGGGCCAAACTTCAGACAGTCTCACTAAGGAGCGAACCATCTTGGTTGGTGTCCAACAGCCGTGAAATACTGACTTTAGCTGAGGACTAAATGGCACTCTTACAGTACATATTACATGTGTTACAATTTGCGGCCGATTCAAGAGGTTTACCGGAAGTGGTATCTCAGTGTATTTCCTAGTGAATCCGTATTGCAAAACATCGATATTAGGCCTATTTAATTATGAAATGAGAGTCTTCTGTTCAGTTTCGTCTATTTAAAAAATAAAAAGATAGCCCTTCAAACCTCCTCCTAAGGCCTCCCAAGCATGTGTGACACTGCAAGGGGGCCAAATACATCTGGCTCTAGTATGGGTTAAAAAAAGAGATGACAGATAGACAGGTAGACAGATGGACTCAGAGAGGTCTGGGATGAATACACTTGTTTTGAAAAGTTTCTTTGCCATATTCCTTTTGAAATCCAAGATGTGGGTCTTCAAGAATGTCAACCTAAGCATTTTCAAAAGCAGGACACATATAAAGAAATTTTATTCCTAGAATAAATTGAGAAAACATCTCACAGAGTGTTTTCATTGATTCCTACATTTTAATACATTGTATTCTCAGCTGAATGGACCATCTACCTCCTCCTCCCCTGTCCAAAAACTTCTCACACTATTTTTATGACTTTTTCGAACCAAATTTAGCTGTAATGCTCTTCCTATAGCCCATTTCTGAGATCATGTTTCAACAGAAGTCTGAATACTGAGTTTAAAAGTTTCAAGATAATTCATGCTAAATGGTACCACTATGAAATACAGGCCTTTCAATTGCCTTTTTAGTAGCTCTTCTCAATGTATTCAACAAACATTTGAGTGCCTACTTGTGCTGGTGATATATCCTATCTGTGAACAAAAAATCCACTTTGTAAATTTACTCTGGCCAGTGCCACCTGGAGGGCATTCTCCTTGTTATTTACTCTGGCATGGGGTTCTTTTACTTCCGTGGGCCTCAATTTTTTCATCTACCATCTCAGGGAGGTGATATCGGCAAATGATAGATAGAGCATTAAGCCCTGAGGATTAAAATTGCCATGTGTTATAAGCTCTTATTATGAAAACTTTGATTCTCACAAATGGACAAGGTAGTATACATCTGAATGTTCATGGCTTAAGATGTACATTATCTCATTGTTAGGAAAATAGAGGGCAAACCACATGAAACAAAGGTGAAATTTTTATTATAAAACTCGCAATAGCCCTTTAAAATAGGATATTAGATTTCTTTGTTCCTCATGGACTGGCTAGTGTTCAAACCAACTCTGAGGTTTAGTGACTTCACTTGGTAAATACTGATGGCTGGTTATAATAAGAAGGCACGCTCACCTCTGTGTAGACAGATCTTAAAGCCTGCAAAATCCAATTTCTGTTACTGATCCTTTAAATTATTGCAGCATCTGGAAAAGACCTTGAGGATTAAAACACACACACACATGTGTGCATGTGTAAACACACACACACACACACACACACACACACACACACAATCCCAAATGCTGAAGCTTCCAGGTTAACAGATATACTAAATATATTGTAGTTGTTGGTGACTACTCAAACTGTTGTTTGTTGAACTATATGTAGTAATTCTGGGACAAGAACCATGAATGAGATGCTGAAGTAATGGATTGGTTTCAGAGGCATATGCTTCATGTTCTGTTAGTTAAATGGAACTGAGACCATTCCTCTCTCTTATAAACAGGGATAGTAACAGTCTTTCTACGAATGTGTACTTAAAAAAAGTCTCTTTGCCGTGAACAGGCAGCTGGAACAGTACTGAATTATCAAAATGTCTTTCTAGGTTGTAGGGGAATATCTCTCAAAAAACAGCCATGTTTTGATGATTCAGGAGATCATTTATTAACTTTGGGGAAGATTCATTTCGCCAGTGTTTCTCCCATCCCTCCTTTTTCGTCGCCTCTATGCTGTGGCTCTAGTAAGAAGGAAAAAAGAAAACTCCATAATATCCAAGGTAGTATTGCTGCATGGATAGGTGGGAGAAAATGCCGGAAGACTCAGATAACGTGAGGTTTTAGAATGAACTGGATTCTCTCTGCCCATCCTCTCAAGATTCCTCTGTCCCAGAGGTGATCAAGAGTCGGTGACTTATTTCCTTGGAATTGCAAGAGAAGACGTTTGGATAGAAGAGCAGAGAAGCATGTTCACCTCTCCTTGTAGCTAATTTTACTATGGTTCTCCTAAATGTTTCCAAAAGAGATTTATAGTGAACAGAGCAACAAAGGTTACAGTGCATATGCGGAGACCCCTGTGCGTTAAAAATCTGATCACGTGATGCCCAAATTGTATTCCAATAAGTTCAGTATATTAAATTTCAAGGTTACAAGTGCAATATCAACTCTGGAAAATTGAATTAGGGAACAGTAGCTCCATCTGAAGTACTGAAAACAAAATAAGATTGAAAGCTGAAAAAGTCTAATTTTATGGTTGTTACTCAGAACTGATTTTCAATTTAACTGGATCTTTTCACAAACCCACTTTGAAAAACTGATCCATTGAGTTGCTGGTGTAAACTCCATTTATTTGGCTCACTTGACCAATATTTTCTGGGCGGGGGGAGCCTCTGTGCCAGTGGTTGGGCCATAAACATGAATAAGAGCTGAGCCGGTCCCGAGGATAGAGGACATAGTCTGGTTGCTGGTGGCAGATCCAGGACAAACAACTCAACACAATAGGAGGTGAGTTAGGAGGAGTCATTAAAGGATGTTTTGGAGTTGGAAGAACTGACTGCTGTAAGACACGCAGGTGGGGGTGCACAAGGGGAGGAAAGACTTGCTTAAGGGGCCGGGACAGGAGCTGATTTCTGAAGGATGAGTAGGAATTTGCCAGCAGGACATGAAGGGAGGGAGAAAGGCAGGCAGCAGGCTACGTCTAGAAAAAAGGCACAGAAGTTTGAAAAAGGCTGAGAGAGTCAGGGAATGAGGAGCTCTTTCAGTTTGACCATAGGGTGAGTGAGGCTCCAGTCAGAAGCCAGGTCTTGTGCGTCCTTGCATAAGGGGCCAGTACAGAAGAGCAGCAGAAGTACTAGCAAAACTATCAATGGCAACACAGTGTGACATTGTGCCTGTATTAACTCATGCATTGAGGCAGGAACAATTACTGCCCTCACTTTCACAGTTGAGAAAACAGAGGCTTAAAAGTGGAAGTACCACGTCCAGGTAGGAGCCAAGCCCATGTCGTTGAGCCGAGACTGTTGTTGAGTCGAAACCCTGCCCGGATGTAGGCATTGCACCGCAGCCTCTGTAGGCAGAGGGGCCAGCTAAGACTGAGGGGGCACTAAGGCTTGCTGACTGTACTTTCTAAAATGCCTCAACCCTGCTACCCATTTGTTCTTTCTTTACTCATTCGCTTTTTCATCCATTTAACACACTTTTTTTTTAGCTACACATTTTTTTCTTGTTTATTGAAGTATAGCTGACAGACAATGCTATATGTTTTTTTCACTTTTTAAAAATTTCCATCCATTTCACAAACTTTTATCCAAGATGTAGGTCCTAGAGATTCTGACATACAGGAAACTTGGTCTCATCCTCAATGTATGAATTTGTATTTAATGAAATAAAAATGTGTCATTGCCAAGCATCTCGGCACTCCTTCCCCACTCTGAATCTCCAGACATAAGAACATACAGAATAGAGGAAGAAAAGTGGATTAAAGCCTAAACATACATAAAAGGTTTAAAGTTCAACAAAATGTAAAATGTAGTCAGCAACTGACCTCAACCAAGAAAAAGGCATGCTCAAAAGATGACAAAACAATACAGTTAATGCCCTAGGATTGGGATTATGAATCAACCTAACTTCTTTGCATTTTTCTGCATTTTCTAAATTTTTCTACAGTTGACAAGTGTTACTTTTACATGTGGGAAAAAAACCCCACTCTGCCTGTTTAAGAGTAGACCTTTTGCTTTTCCAGATAAAGCAATTAGGAATTTTCAACTTCCATTAGCTTTGCCCAGTGAGAAAGGTGCTCATGAAGTGTTTTTCTAACAGAAGAAAAGTGATGAGCAAAATGTCTTTATTCTCTTCACCCAGCTTTAAAGAGGTAAAGTCCAGTGGACACTTTGTTTTTGTCTTTATTTTTCTGATTTAAAATCATTCAAGCTTTTTGTTTTATTTTGTTTTTTGTTTTTGTTTCTTTGGGAATGTTTACTTATTTTTGAGAGAGCACAAGCAGGGGAGGGGCAGAGATAAAGGGACAGAGGATCCCAAGCAGGCTCCGTGCTGACAGCAGCAAGCCTGATATGGGGCTCGAACTAACAAACCATTAGCTCATAATCTGAGCCGAAGTCGGATGATCCACTGACTGAGCCACCCAGGTGCTCCCAACCTCCTTGTTAAAAAAATTAGGAGCTCCTGGATGGCTCAGTCGGTCGAGTGTCCAGCTTCTGCTCAGGTCATGATCTCAGGGTTCATGGGTTCGAGCCCCACATCAGGCTCTGTGCTGACAGCTAGTTCAGAACCTGGAGCCTGTCTTCAGATTCTGTGTCTCCTTCTTCCTCTGACCATCCTCTGCTTACACTGTCTCTCTCTCTCTCTCAAAAGTAAATAAAACATTAAAAAAATTATAAAAGCATTACTTAGAAGGTAAAAGTTCCATAATCTGTCTCCCAGAGATAACAGAAATTTAGGCTATGTCTGACTTTTTTCTTTTTTTTCTTATGGGTACAATTAATATACATAAAATTAAATAATAAAGTTAACTATAGTCACACTATATTTACGGTTCTGCAACTTGATTTTTTAAAAAATGTGACAATATAGTTTTGGCACATTTCCACATTGGTGGAGCAGGACTAGTCTACTCTTTGATGGCTACACAGTACCCAGTCACGTGAATGATTTGTCCTTAGTTAATCCTCATTAAAGTGTATTTAGGCAGTTTCCAGTTTCCTACTATTAGAAACAGTTATCTAAGATCTTTTTATATTTATCTTTTCATATTTCAGTAACATCTTCCACGGGATAATTCCTAAAGTTGATGGACAGCTGGGTGAAAAGATATGTTCTTACTTTAAAAACAAAATTTTTTTAATGTTATTTATTTTGATAGAGTTGGGGAGAGGCAGAGAGAGAGAAAGAAGAGAGAGACTCCCAGGCAGGCTCCACACTGTCAGCCCAGAGCCCAGTGTGGGGCTTGAACTCACAAAACTGAAATCATGACCTGAGGTGAGATCAAGAGTTGGATACTTAATCCACTGAGCTCCCAGGCTCCCCGATGTGTTCTTACTTTCAATGGTCACGGCCAGACTGCCCTCGAAAGCCACGTGGGCTTTTAAGAGAGCTTCGGAGCCTCCAGGTTCACATGCTGAAATGCAAACAGCATTAAGATTCCGAGACCATTATGCAATATGCTCTATCACTCTAAGTGTGGTAAGTGTGTTTCAGGGATGTTAGGCTGAGACTCTCACCAAGTCTACTAATGAAAGGGCACATCTAGTAAAGTCTCAGTCAAGAAATGGGGTAAGAGGGAGGATAAGAATAAATGTGATTGGATAGTCTTACAATAACTCTAATTTTTAATAGGATTACTAATGCTTGGCTCATTTGTATTTCTACATTTATTCAAGGTACAAAGAGATGAGAGTTTATTAGCAAAGAAAAGGGAGCATAGTGAAATCTATTGAGGCATTACTGAAGCAATTTCTCCTTCTTTTTGGTATGGTATCTACTCCTGCTCAGCCTGGAGCAGAGGAAATCCTGACTGGCTTAGTACCCAGGTCAACATCTCTTGACTGACTCTGAAGATGTTTCATTTAAAGAATCAGAATAGGGGCGCCTGGGTGGCTCAGTTGGCGTCCGACTTCGGTTCAGGTCATGATCTCACGGTTTGTGGGTTCAAGCCCCGCATCAGGCTCTGTGCTGACAGCTAGCTCCGAGCCTGGACCCTGTCTTCAGATTCTGTGTCTCCCTCTCTCTGACTCTCCCCTGCTCATGCTGTCTCTCTCTCTCTCTCTCTCTCTCTCTCTCAAAAAAAAAAAAGAATCGGAATAGATCAGGTTTTTAGTTTTTATCTGTGGTCAGATCTAAGGTAGGCTAATATCCAGGAGGCTTACAGTTGTCACTTTTTGCTTTATTATTTAATGGCATAGTATACATTCACACCGGCAACGTCACAAGTGTAATCTGTAGTCGGTTAATAAATATAGCTTGAAAGAAAAATTCAATGCAAGTAGGTTTGGACAATATTGGGCTAATCAAAATCACACGTTTGCATACTGCAGAACTTCCTGAAGTCTTGAACATGTTCGATGCATGAGGTGAATTTCCAAGAAAGTGGTCTAATACTCAAAGTTTCTTAAAATCCTTTTGGTAAGAAAGTAGTTTATGATCATGAGAGAGATTATTCAGCTGTAGATTTAAACTATAGTATGTGTGTGTGTGATTACAAAATCCCAATTCTGGGGGCACCTGGGTGACTCAGTCAGTTAAGTGTCCGACTTCAGCTCAGGTCATGATCTCGCAATTGGTGAGTTTGAACCCTGCATTGGGCTCTGTGTACACCTCAGAGCCTGAAGCCTGCTTCAGATTCTGTCTCCCTCTCTCTGCCCCTCCCCTGCTAGCACTCTATCTCTCTCTGTCTTTCTCAAAAATAAATAAAACATTAATAAAATACCTTTCAAAACCAAAAACCTCTCAATACAGGAAAAGCCTAAGAGAAAGATACATCATATATCTAAAGTTAGCACAACAAAATTTGTTTCATCAGCCTCCAAATAAGGCTTAAAAAAAAATCCCAATTCTGTTTGTGAGATTCCTTATTGCAGAGCTAGGAAATGTGTGACATTGCTTTTCATATTATTATAAGGGAGTAACAAGAAGCATCAATGGATTCTGGGTGTGCTCAGTCCTTCCAAAGTCCCGGCGACCTTTCAGAAAGATTGCGTCCTTGAAAGTAGCATCATATATATAGCTTTTAAAATAAACACAGCACGCATCTACATACAAACATACAAAGGAAAGAATCCTTAAGATTTAGGATGGGCCATGGAAAAATACTGGTCCCTGCATAATAATGCAGCACTCATCAGAAAGAATGGCCCTTAATAGGAACGCAATAAATTTTTACTGACTGACTGACTGACTGAATGATAAATACTATGGTTTCTGGAGCCACAGTGCCTAGTGATTACTCCACTACTAACGGCCTATTTAACCATGGCCAAATTATCTAACTTGGTTATATTTCCATTTCTTCATTTGTTAAAGCAATAATAAATAGTACTGGTTGTCATCAGCATTAAATGAGCTAATGAATGAAACAGATCAATGCCTTCTGCTTGGGGAGCTCTCTGTGATGTCAAGCTGCCCTCCTCCTCCTCCTCCCCACCCTAGGGCATGATCTCGACCACAGAGCACTTCCTAAACCCCCCTTGCATTGCCTTTTCCTGCCTTTTCTTTATTATAAAACCTTTATACACAACAAAAGAGACAAGGTGGCCAATACTATTTGAATATTCCAAGCATGTCTTCAAATCACTTATTTGAAAAAGGGGGTGGTGGTGACAAATGTTAATTGAATACTGAAGTTGGATATGGTCAAGGAGGCCTCCGCAAATGACAACCGGGGCCAAGCCCACAGTCCTGTTTCGTGCATTGAGCCTTCTCCAGCGGGCAACAGGGTGTCCAAGGTGGGCCACTGCCTACACACCACGGGCTTCCAGCCTTCCCCAGTATCAGTTTCGGCATTTCCACATCACCACCACCTGGCACAGGCGGTTGTTTTGCAAAGGCAAGGTGTGCCCCTCTGCATTCTCACCGAGGAAGCCAAACAGGTTCAAGAGCCCTCACCTGACCAACAACTCAGACAACAGCGCTCTCCTGGGGAACACTTGACCCACACGGGCCGTTTGTAATCTTCTGAGAGGTTCTGTTCCTACATGAGTGCTTGTGCAGTTCGGAAGGAATAGGAGTGTGGTGTCCCCCAGCCCAACCTGTGGAGCCTTGTGGTTCCTAGTGTTCAGAGGCACCTGTTACCACCCCGGGCTAAGAGCATGAGCAGGTACAACAAAGTCTCGAATAAGGGAAAGAGAGAGCTTACACTCCAGATGACATGAATACACCTCCCCCACGGGAGAGGACAGACGAGCCCCCCACCCCCGATCTGGAAGCAGTAGGTGTAGTCGTTAAAGTCACAGACTCTGGCATTATACTGCTTGTGATGAATCTTGGCTCCTCCACTTATTAGCTATGTGACCTTGTGTGTGTTATACAACCTCTCTATCTCAGTATTTCCACTTGTAAAACGGGGAGACAACAACAGGACCTAGAGAAGTTTTGAAGTGAGAAGTAAAGGGAGGAATATACAGAGTAAGCATCTATATATTCAGTACTCGTTAGTGGCTATGACCTGCCTGCTCTGTAACAGCCCCTGAGTTCTGACTTACCGAGGACATTTGTATTTCTCTGGAGCGATGACCAAAGAAAGTCCCAGACAAATGACAGGTGGGCCAGGGTCTCTTGCTGGTATAACTTTCCAAGGACACTCTGCCCACCTACTAGCTCTGTGACAATAAGCAAACTACTTTCCCTGTCTGTGCTGCTGTTCTTTTATGTCTAAAAGAGGATCACACGTATTCTTCTTCATGGGCTCTATAGTGGGAATCAAATGCAGTGAAGTGTGTACCCTTCAGGATGGTACTGACACACAAAAATGTAGAGAAAAGGCTCTGCAGACATTTCCTTCCTTCCAAGTAGTCTCAGACCTGGAGAGCAATTTCATCCCTTCCTCTGCTCTCCTGTTCTTCTTTTTTTTATGTTTTAGAAAATTTGTATTTATTTATTTATCCCCAGCACGAGGTAGGGAGGGTCAGAGAGACAGGGAGACACAGAATCCAAAGCAGGCTCCAGGCTCTGAGCTAGCTGTCAGCACAGAACCCGACACGGCGCTCGAACACATGAATCGTGAGACCATGACCTGAGCTGAAGTCGGATGCCTAACTGACTGAGCCACCCAGGTGCCCCTCTGCTCTCCTGTTCTTAGGGTGAAATACTTTTTTCTGTTTTAACTGCCAGGAAACAAGAGGAAAAATGAAAAGACATCTTTCTAGAGTCCTCTCTGGACTTCGATTGATATCTCTCAAAGCCAGTTTCAACCCATATTTAACCATTCTGCATGTTTCACACACAGAAGACCCAGTGGTTCTTCAGCTAAAGTTCTCAGGAGAATCTCCAGAGAACCTTGTTGAAAAGGCTAATTTCCAGCTCCCTCCTCAATTCTGATTCTGTAGTTGGGAGAGGGGCAAGGAGGCAAGAGTTTGTTCATTAAAAATGAGCGTTTGTTGTAAATCTGATAAAAGCAGTCAAAGGTCACAGTGAGAAACGCTGCCCCAATCTCACCAGATCATTTTGAAATGCGAAAAAAAGGCTCAGCAATGCAAAGATCCCACAGCTGGTGTGTTTCAGAGGTAGCCTAGCCCTGAGCTTTTCTTTAGAATTACATTTCATTGTCAAAACACAACAGCATGATTTTTAATGTATTTTCTCCTGTTGCAAATTATAGCAGGTCATGCCAGACAGAAAACAGAAATACCTAATCAATTGAATGGCTCCATAAGGACAGGCAAACATTAAGCTAAGTTATTGTCCTAACTTGCTAACATGGACATTTTTTTTTCAGAGTAAAATTTCATTTTCATTGATGCTTAATTTGGGATTTTATTTTTTTATTTTTAATGTTTTTATTTATTTTTGAGACAGAGAGAGACGGAGCATGAGAGGGGGAGGGACAGAGAGAGAGAGGGAGACACAGAATTGGAAGTAGGCTCCAGGCTCTGAGCTGTCAGCAAAGGGCCCGATGTGGGGCTCGGACCCACGAACGTGAGATCAGGACCTGAGCCGAAGTCGGAGGCTCAGCGACTGAGCCACGTAGGCGTCCCTAGTTTGGGATTTAAAAAAAAAGGGAGAAAAAAGAAGAAATCCTCAGAGCATTTCCTGTTATAAACAGCCTCAAACAATGCTGGTAGGTAGCAGGCATCCAATAAATAATTGCTAAATAAATATTCTCTTACATACTCAGTTCTAGCCATGGTTGACTTTGGCTTATATGCCAAAGGCTTAATAACTGATGTCGACCAGAACTGGTTTTCTGTAAGATTATTATTGACACTTAATTGATATCTACAATGACGAGAGAAAAGGCTTTTGACTTTTTAAAATAAAATATCAGACTGTACATTAGATTTTCTCCCTTTAGAATCATTCTTACTCATTCTTCGCTGAAAATTGTATTTAGAGGTACCATAGAATTGCTAAGTATTTTTCAGTAATACCTGGAAAACAAATTTTTTAGGATTTTAGGTGCCTAATTTCTCACTAAATATATATAAACTTATATAGTTAATATTAGTCAAATTATACAACAGACATGCTGTTTTGTTTGACTTCTTGGAAACAAGCATTCATCATCAACAACATCGATTCATTTATTGAGTTGGTCAACAACAATTCACTGAATTCCCAATTTGTGCCACACTGTGTACATGGGGATTTGCTTTGGGGTCAACAAAAGTGAAAAATATCTATCCTTTTTTTCAGGTTCTCCCGGGATACTCAAACTCAAAAATAAAGCTCAATATTTCTTTTAACACAAAGCTACCGATGGCTTCTTTGCTGTGCCGTGTGGGCAATGGTATTTACAAAAGCTTTGGGAACCACCCATTGTTTCAAACATACTCACAGAGGTGAGTTTTTAAAAGATAAAATCCGTATTTACATAGCAATGCAGAGCTCAGCAACTGTATGAAACTTCATCACAAGTCATATTTCTTGCTAACCAAGCAGGCAACTAAGATATTGTGGCGTTGTCAATATTTACCAAAAGGGCTCTCTTTTCGCTCCTGTATGTTTCTGTCCTCATTGGAAAGGAGGTAATACAAGGGGACAGTATCTGGCAGGGAGGAAGAAGTATTCGTAGGGGGTGGTTAGAGGGTCTGAACACATCAGCATCGTGCGGAAGGAAGCTCCATTCACTCTCCTATCCAGCACTGCCCCGAATGAACAGCTTTTACCATGTCAGTGACTGACTTTCACCAATCAGTCATCCACCTACATGTGTTCTATAGCTGAGACTATGTTCTCATAAAACTTATTTACTCTTGTGTCCATGATTCAGATGCTATGCCTTATGGGCAATATTCTTAAATTAGCATGTCTTAAGAAATAACTTAAAAGCTGCTTTACCACATAGTTACCTGGTCCTGTTATCATTTAATATCTGGCTCCTATAATATCTCTTGGAATTGCTTCTCAGTAGCCATCTGTATATAACTTAGAAAATATTCAACTCTAAATTCTTACAACTCAATTTAAAAAAATTATTGCAATAATATTCATAGGTCATATAGTGCCTTAGAATATTATATTTTGTAAAAGTTCTAAATCCTTTGACAAGTGACAACACAGTCTCATTTAGAAAGGAAATTTCAAGAATGGACATTCATAAGATGGAGAAGAA
>NC_043711.1:35482220-35557220 GCF_006229205.1 Suricata suricatta
CAGACGTTTACACAAACACAACATCATGTGCATCTATAGTATACAAACAGTAAAATGTATGGCTCTGATAGCATGAAGGCTCATAGGGGAGAGACAGAAATATACTATTGTAAGGTTCTTGTGCTCCATGTGAAATGGTACAGTATCGCTTCAAGGTAGATGTAATAAGTTACAGATGTATACTATAAACCTAAGGCAGCCATGGAAATAACAAAGAGTTATAGCTAATAATCCAATAAAAGAGATAAAATAGAACCATACAATACACAAGAAATCCAATAGAAGGCAGAGAAAGAAAAAAATAACAGATGGGACAAACAGAAAACAAGTAGGAAAATGATAGACTGAAACTTAACCATGTCAAAATCACACTAAATATAAATAGTATGCATAACTAGTTAAAATGCAGAGATTGCAAAAATGCATAAAAAATCAGTCACAGGAAACATAAAGAAAGCTATACCACACACCTTGTAATTGAAAACAGTGATAAAATTCATAGAACTTTCCACCAAGTGAAAGCAGAATACACATTCTTCCCAGTGTACATGGATAATTTACCAAGATGGAGCATATTCTGGGTCATAAAACAAGTTTCAATAAATTTAAAAGGATTTAATTTCTACAAAGTGTGCTCTGTGACCACCGTGGGATTATGCTAGAAATAAATAACAGAAAGATCTCTAAAAATACCCAAATAAGTATTTGGAAACCAAGCTGCACTCTTCTAAATAACAAGAGGCCAATGAAGATATATGAAGGAGGAATTTAGAATATTTTGAAGCGATAAAAATGAAAACACAACATATCAGAATTTGTAGGATACTACAAAGTATTTATGGGGAAATTTTATATACTAAATGCCTGTCTTAGAAAAGAACATCCTTAAAACAGTGATCTCAGCTTCTACCTTAAATGGCTAGAATAGGGAGAGAAAATTAAGCCCAAAGAAAGGGGAAGAAAGGTAATAATAAAGATAAAAGGCAAAAATAATAAAGGTCATAGCAGAAATCAGTGAAATAGAAACCAAAAAAAAAAAAAAGAAAAAACAACAGAGAAAACCACTGAAACCAAAACTGGTTCTCTGAGAAGCGCCAGAGTGATTGCTTTTTAGCCAGACTAATTAGAAAAAAAAAAGAGAAAGACACCAATTACTAACATCAGGATCAAAAGAGGTAACAACATTATAGACCGCACAAGTGAAAAGGGCAATCAGGAAATATTATGAACAACTATGCCTATAAATTTGACAACTAATAAAAAAGCATGCAGACTAGAAAGGAAGAAGTAAAACTAAGCAGGTGCCATGATCATCTATAAAGAAAATCTGATAGAAGCAACAAAAAAGCTATCAAAAAGGATAAGAGAGTTTAGAGGGGTTGCAGGATTCAAGAGCAATATACAACACCGAACTGCGTTTCTATATACTTAGTAATGAACATTCAGAAAGTGAAATAAAATGATACTACCTACAACTGTATCAAATAATATGGAAGACTTGGCGAGAAGTCTGACAAAAGATCTGTCTGCTGAAAACTATAACCACTGCTGAGAGAAATTAAAGATGACTAACATAGATGGAGACACATACATGTGCCGTGGAACTCAAGACTCTGTACTGCTGGGCTGTCAGCGCTTTGTATGGTAGTTTGCAGATAGAGTGCAATCCTAATGAAACTCTCATTAGGTATTTCTTATTGTGTTTCATTTTGTTGTTTTTAGAAATTGTCAAGCTGATGCTCAAATTCATAGGAAATGTAAAAAAACAGAATAAACAAAACGAGTTTGAAAAAGAACCATGCTAGAGATTGTTCTGATTTCAAGACACAATATAAAGCTATAGTCATCAAAACAGCATGTCATGGGCATAAAGGTTGAAAAATAAATCAATGAAACAAAACACAAAAGTCCAGAAGTAAATTCAGGCACATACGGACGACTGTGTTTTGAAAACCACTTTGGAAAACAGATCGGCAGTACCTTATAAGGTTAAGCACATCTACCATGTGATCTAGCCATTCTGCTCCATGTATTTACCCAAGAAAAAAGAAAGCATGTGTATATACAATACCTTGTACATGAATCTCCAGAGCACTTTTATTTGTATTAGTCCCGAAAACAGTACAACCCAAATGTCCATCAACAGGTGAATGCACCATTTAGCAGTATACAGTGTATCAAATCATCTTTCTGTGCTTCATAAACTTAGTGTTTTATGTCAATTAAAAAAGCGGAAACAAAACCCCACAGGGGAACTGAAAAACAATTTAAGGTACCCCCACGCCGTGGAATACCCCAGCAATAAAGCAGAATGGTTTACTGATACACACAAGAGAGATGAATCTCAAAATAATTATGCTCATTGAAAGAAGACAAAGATTATCTACTATATGATTCCATTTATATATACCTCTAGAAAATGTAACCTATTGTGAAATAAAGTAGATTTGTAGTTACTGGGTCTATTCGCTCTATTGATTTTGGCGATCTGCCTGTGGCTATTACATATATATTAAGACTTACAAAATTGTACACTTTAAATACACACATTCAATTATTTCTCAATAAATCTGTCTTTGGGGTGCCTGGGTGACTCAGTCGGTTAAGCGTCCGGCTTTGGCTCAGGTCATGATCTCACAGTTCATGGGTTCAAGCCCCACGTCGGGCTCTGTGCTGACAGCTAGCTCAGAGCCTGGAGCCTGCTTCCGATTCTGTGTCTCCCTCTCTCTCTGACCTTCCCCTGTTTGCGCTGTCTTTCTCTGTCTCTCAAAAATACATAAAAAGCATTAAAAAAAAATAAATCTGTCTTTAAAAAGAAATCCAACAAAAACTCTGCCCGAACTTAGTCTTCAAACATTTAAAGCTGTAGGTGTCCAGTGAGCCATGCTTACCATTCTGGAGGTCCAGGGGGAGTGCACCCCAACCCGTAAATAGCCTGCTCCTTTGTCTTTCTAGGCTAGGCACCAGCCAGCTGTCCCTGGCCACTGCTCAGATTTAGGGTGATGTATGTGGACAGAAAGGGCTGTCCCGGCCCAGAAGAGGACATGCACTTCCTGAATACTAAGACCACAACCTAGAATGGAGAAGCTAGGCTCCAGAGGAGCATCTCTGGGTTCCCAGACCCCCTGCTCTGGCAAAGGGTATGCTCTGAGGAGGCCAGAAGGGAGGCCTTGAAAGCAGTGATAGTGTCTGCAAGGTGTAACATCTTGAGGATGTTTTACAGCAATCTGACACAGGTACAACTTCCAAGCATGAGACTGTTTTTCTAGCAATTCATGTGTACTGAATTTTACAAAAGCAGTGTCCTCCAAAGATTAGATTAGATAGAAAACAATAAAGCAAAAAACACATCCCTCACCACAGATAACGGAGACACTGCTTTAAAACACACGTGGCTCCTAACACAGGCCCCTAAATAAGATGGGTTTCAAATTCTGATAGATGGAGGGCACACCGTATTAAAACAGATTCCCAGCCTCACTTTTTTTGAGGTTTCAGTCACAATCTGACTGATTCATCTCTGTGTCTTTCTGGGTTATTCTGTGTGGAGGATTAGCTGTATTTAAGGCAGTGCTGATGGTCTGGGAGCAGGATTGCCCTGCAGATAACTGTCTTTCTCACTCTGAATTTGAGAAGAGCAGCCTTTTGTTAAATTTAAAAAAATGTGTATTATGGCAGCGTAGGAAATACCAGTAAGAAAGATCATGCTTTTTTCTTTGTTTGAACATGCAAATATAGGCAATACCATTTCTTCCCCCAACTCCAGCACCTTACCTTGTGTACACAGGACTTTGCATTCAGGAAAAAAAGCTCCACGGTGGTTTTATCCTTTAGAAACGATATGCTCTCAATGTAAAACCTGGAAAACAGCACACAAGTGTTTCTTTAGATTTCTTTCCTTCTCTCAGCATGATTTTGCATCCTCGTTTAGCATCCTCCAAAGTGCAGAGGATTTTGAAAAACTAGGAAATGGTGAGGCTTTTTTTCCTTTTAAAAGAAATCTGTAACACATATGTATATATACATGCAAGTGAACATAGGCATATATGCAAGTGAACATAGCATATATGCACATAAAATCTCTTAACAGAAAGTTTTTGTGTGCTGGATGGCAAATTCAAGAGAAATCCAAAATGGTATCCAACTGCTAAACCAGCTTTATCTGTATTGCTCACTCTTTGACATGTGTCCTGGGAGCTCATAATCCCTCAGGCAGCTTTACAACTAAGCCCAGGTGAGTTTTGAAGGTTGAAAGTAGAAGTGGGCTGAGTAAGAACTATATAACGGAACGTGGGGGGGGGTCTGCTCTGGTTTTCAGGCTTGAGGTGGGTGTGAGGGCCCCATGCCCACCTCGCCCCCATCCACCAGGCAAGTTTCAATCAGACCCCGTTCCTTCCCTGTCTTCCTTCCAGGCCAGGTTTTCTCTTGGCTGGAAGCCAAGTCCTTAGTAGCACTTAACCTCGGACTTTTTTCATGTAAATCAGAGTATTCTGGGCCTACCCCCACCCTCTTTCCCGGGCTTGAGCTCATTCAGTGTGTGAGGCCACAGATTGGAGGTCCCTGCTCTAAGGAGGGCTCGGACAGCCCCTGTAAGGAGTGGAGGGGGTCCTTCCCTACCCCTCTGTTTTCAACATCCTGTAATGATGACGCTGGCCTGTGAAGGCTGAGCTCTGGGGGTGGGGGGGAGGGTCAGTGGGCCTGCAGAGGCCCAGAAGTTTTTCTCAAGTGTTGGAGCCTCGCTTGATGAATAATGCATGAAGAGAATTAATGCCCCAAGACAGCTCACCGCTCAGTCCTGGAAGAGGAACTGGCCCTCCGATTAGAGAGAGCACAGATCTACCAGGGCTAAAATGGTGAGGTGAGCCAGACCTTAGCTCTGCACCTTCCTGACCGGTGCTGGGCGTTTGTTCCCTCTCCTCCTCACCCCTCCCCATCTCAACAATGACAGAATGTTGGATAAATACATGAACCTGGAAAGGGCCACAAATGCTTTAATCACTGAGATGGCAAAATCATTTGAAAAATTCCATCTCTAATGTTGAATCATCAAGGGGAGTTCCAGAAAGAGAATAAATCCTTTTATATTTTTACTAACAAGGGTTTATCTCATAAGTGAGATTAATGAAGACTGATGACTGCTAGGTTTGTGAGTTGTGAGGGAGGAAAGTAAAGGACAAAGAGGGGGGGATGTGGGGTTAGGGGGAAACAGGCTTAGGAATCTGAAAGATCTAGAGAGGGAGTCCCTCACCCATCATTTATTAGCTGTGTAGCCTTGGGCAGGTTCATTAGCTTCTTTGTGTCTTTTCTAAAATGAGTGTCAAGATTACAATTATCTCACAGTTTTGAGGGTTTTGAAAGGATTAAAGGAGATAATATATGGAAAACACTCAATACATATTAACAATTGTTAATGAAAACCCACATTCTGGAAGGTAATGCCTTGTGGCCCAGGGGGAAGTGACTCAAGCTTGGAGTCTAAGATCCCAGCTCTAAGAGAGGCAGCAGCAGCTGGCCTCAGGGGCCCCCTTGCCTGGTGTCTGTCAGGGCAGTCGCTTCCTTCTGCCCCATCAGCTCCGGCTTGCCCTACTTTCTCTGCCTGGGCGCCTGTGCTCAGAGGCTCCCTCTGTCTCCACTGTCTCTCTGTGGAAGGACGGCACTGTCAATGGTTTGTCCATTCCTTATCCCACATTCGGAGCCTCTCTTGGGTTGATCTCTCTTCCTTCCAGCCCAGTTAACTCAATGGCAGCATCCTGAAGGAACTTCCAGTTCAACTAGGTGCTGGTGGTGGCAGTTTCCTGCTTTCTTTGCATCTACAGGGACTTTTATCCTTGTCAGCGGATGTGGGTTTCTGGCTGGCAGCTATCACAACTACTGTATCCTGAGCTCCTGCTTCTGGCTAGCCATGTGCTCAGTGCTTTCCATGCATCGTTTCACTTCATTCTCAAGAATTATCTCATTTGATCTTCAGTACAACTGGATGCATTGGTAGCAAGTGGTGAGCCCATTTTACAGATGAGGAAACAGAGATGGAGATGTAAAGTCATCTTCCCCAAGCCATACAGGTAGGACGTGGTGGAGCCTTGATTCAAAGTAAGGCCTGTCAGACTTCAAAGTTCATAGTCCAAACCACTGTGATATAATACTTTCCTGCAATAACAATCACAATGAAATGTAATATGCATACAATGTCATGGGGGCCAAAGGAGGGAGGCAGTTAACTCAGCTTATGAATCAGAAGGCTGCTCGGCTGAAATTCGGAGCACTAAGTGTCACAGGACACTAAATGTCCCCTTGGACAACTGAGCTGAGTCTTAAAGAATGCATGAGTTCACCAGGTAGCCAAGGGAGCAAAAGCATTCTAGGGAGAGGGCATATTATCCAGGCCAGTCCTCTTGCTAACTTTTGTGAATTTAAGAAACCAGATGCAGAGAGCTGGGTGGCTCAGCACCAAATCTGCTTGTGGCTTGTCCAACTCTGAACAGACAGCTTTATATCAGAAACTGGGCTCACCTTGTTTCTGAAGCCTAAGCCCCTGGCTATACCCTAGTTCCAGTAAACAGGTCCCTATCTGGTTTCCCACTACTGTCTGGCGACCTGCCCTGCTGCCTTCTACCTTTCTTCCTAGGCATCTGATTACCTGCCCTCTCAATCCAGAATCCTATCTCTTCCCCAAGGGGCCACTGCAATGACTTCATATTTATGGAGTATATGAAAAGTGCGTATCGTCCTTTGGGAGAATGGCTCCCCAGGCACACCTCTCAACATGTATCATGAAGTGAAAACAAAATCTTGGGCTTCTTGATGAAATAAAATGAACTCTCCCAGACTCATAAAATAAAGACCTTTTGTTTCAGCCCCTTTTTGGCAAAAGGCTACTGTTTCCTTTCTGAACAGTTACTTTGAGCGATTTCACCAAGATTTTGTGAAGTTGAAACCTGCGGTTAAATTTTCAGCCTCGAAGTGAACTCAGGCTTTTTGACTCAGTATATGTTTTAGAGACAAACCTCATACAGTTTAGTAACAACAATTATTCGAGAAGAGAATTTGCTTGAGCTATTTGCTTGGAGAGATTTTGTCTCTAATGTGTGTCTTTGTTCCTTCTTGATGGGACAGGTGTTCATCTAACCATTCCTCAGTGAGAACAGAACATGACACTTCAGCGATGTGATAAAGATGGCTGGTAGGGGGAGGCAAGCCTGTCCAATGACAACACACGTGTGGCAAAAAGCAGAACACGGGAATTCTTTGGAATTGGCCATTCATCAACAGTCACTTACATGTAGGTGGCCAATATTTTCCTGTTGGGGCATTTATTCACAGAGATCAAAAGACAACACCGTCATGTTGGGAGAAGACTACTTTGAGCCTTGTCCTGGGGCCTTGAACCAGACACCCGGGCTCTCAGGGATCACTTTCCTCACTTGGCCATGTACCAGAGAAATGAGATGTTGTAAACGTGCTCAACTTAATAATGGGTGGTATGCCCTTGATCAGCAGTCAATGAGTGGTGGTGTTTATTACTGTACTATCATTACTCCTCCATTGATGGGACTATAACAAAAGGCCTTGACTGAGCTGGGAGCCTTTTTAAGACTTCAGCAGGTATCTTTCCTAAGCTCTTTCTCTCAAGGAAACAAAAGGGTCTCAAAGTGTCCATTTTAACCCAGAATAGGAAAATGCTGTGAAACAACAGTCCTTCTGACCAGTCACAACTTGTTCTCTCCAAATGAGCATATTTTGTCTTTCAGGGCTTTCCTTACGACTCAGTGATATCTTCGAAGATGGTGAATTGGGCCAGAATTGCTCAGCTACTTTGCATTTTGAACAACGCTGAGCTTGCGACTGGCATCCAGCGAGGGGCCTCCTTCTGGGTTTCAGTCCGTCATTGTGGGTAATTTCAGGGACTCACTGTGGCCGAGGGCCCAAGGAGATTCCGATCAGATCCCAATCCACATTCTGAGCAGGGAGCTCTCTGCTTAGTGCTTATAATGACCCAGCAACATCATTGTCTTGCTTTCTAACACATGCTGAAGACAGCAGAGTAATTTAAGACCCATTGCGCTTTCTTCAAGCTATTATGTAGGGCTTGTGGGAGTCTCAGATGCTCCTTTTATCTCTGGGAGGGGTGCAGTCTGGGAGAATTCCCCAAGGAAACTGCTGTTTGTTTCCACAATGTGCTTCCCTGCCAGGAAGACGCTCCCTCGCTTCTGAATTTCTCTAGGGGAACCAGAGAGGGCTCTCTGGCTGAGCCTGTAGGAACCTGCCCTGTTGCTCCACTGCCACGGTGTGGCTCTTCCTGAGTTGCTTGGGGAAGGGCTGGAGGCCCAGAGGGGTAAGGGCCTTGCTGTGACCTGTCAGACAGGGGAGGAAGTCTTCGGCCACAGGCAACCTGAAGTATCCAGGAGCTTGCTTCTTCCCTTCAAAACTGCCAAACGGCCTGCCCCTGTCCTCCACGAAGAAGGTAGGGACAGAGGTAAGATGGATGAGGTGGGGACAGCTGGGCACTGTGAGTGATGAACACCAAATGATGAGACCCTCCACCCGGGCAAAAGTGACCTAAGCCAGACAGTTGCAAACCTTCCACATTCCAAGACTGTGTATCACATCATGGCATTTTTTTCATCCATGCAACAGGGTCTGTCATTTGCATCATAAAAATCATTAACATCACTGAGGGTCCACCTTATATGTTAGCAGGTTTAGTCCTTCAACAACAAGGTCCATTTTACAGATGAGGAAAACAGGCCCATAGAGGGGGCCAAACGCCCCAGAGCTAATATGTGGAAGGGTTGGAGTCAAACCTACAACTGATGCCAAAGCACTGGTTTTCAGCGGGTGGACTGGGGTGCATCTGGCAACTCTGAAGACATTTTTTGGATTACGTTGGCTTGGAGGGCCTGCTGGCATCTAGTTGGCAGAAGCCCGGGACACTGCAAACATCCTACAATCCAGCATAACTGCCCATGACAAAGAATTACCTGCCGCAAATGTCAATGGTGCTATTTAAGAAACCCTGTGCTAAAGGCCAAGCCTTAACTTCTGCGCCCTACAGCTCTTTGCACAAGTCAGCTTACTCATTCTTTCCTTTGGCCCTTTCGATGTCACCCTGAGGACAGATTACCGAGGACAGTGAGCCCATTCCCACGAAGGATGTCTGACACTTGACTGGAAAGCACACTGAGAAATATAATCCTGTAAAAAACTGCAATTGGGATTCAGCATGTGTCTTTCTGGACCTCTCGTGTGAATTAGGATGTTGGATCCTCACAGAGAGAGGCCTCTAACCAAGTGCCTGGAAATTCAAAAACGGGATATGCCACATAGGAGGACACCATCAACATTAAGGCAACTAACAGTCATACTGTCCAGGTTCTGGGATATTGCGTGCTCAGACGGAGTGTGGTGGGTTGCCCAGAGCACGGGCTGACCCCACACATCTGCTTAAAGAATCTGTGCTGGGCCCACACTGGGAGCAGTCAGCGGTTCCTCTGGGCTTTTGATCACATTCCTCCTTGAGGAGATAAAGGTTGCTGTCCTCTCCTCATTGTGACCTGCTCTTTGAAAGCTTTAAAATAACTCAGGGCTAGCCACTCACAAACTTTCTAACTTCTCTTTTATCAATCGTAATGCTTATATTTAAAAAAAAAAAAGGACCTAAGTAGTGTGTTCACTGATGGAAAAATATATATAGATAAGTGAAGAGGCAAACCCCCCCACATTTCCATAATCATTCTACCCGCAGATTAACTACTGTTAACATCTTACACTTTCCCCTACTTATACATTTTACATAAGTGCAATCATGTTGCACACATTGTTTTGGGGTCTGCTTGAATATAGTGGGGGTGTTTTTCCACAGCAACAAATCCCTTTTATCAACAGTCTTTCTCTCTCTTTTTTAAATGTTGTGTTGTATTCCATATACGTATTTGGCTTTCTTAAAAAAATCAGGTGGAATGATGGGGACCCACAGGTTACAGTCATGATGCTTCCTTGAGTTTAACCCTTTTTAAGAAAAAATTTTTTTAATGTTTATTTATTGTTAGAGAGAGAGGGAGGCATAGCATGAGCAGGGGAGGGGCAGTGAAAGAGGGAGACACGGAATCTGAAGCAGGCTCCAGGCTCTGAGCTGTCCGCACAGAACCCAATGCGGGGCTCATGAGATCATGACCTGAGCCGAAGTTGGACGCTTACCTGACTGAGCCACCAGGCATCCCAAGTTTAACTCTTATTTAAAGGCTGAGTATTCTAGAACCAGGCCAGGGGGTGCTCAAAGGCTGAGAAAGTCTTCCAAAAGCTCCATGTTTTTGGCAACACTGACAGAAAAGCAGCGGTTTCCCTCCCACCCCCCACGTTTCTCCTGCTCCTCTCCAGTGAGCACAGCGAGTTCTCAGCCCTGAGCATCACAGACAACAGTTCAAGTGGCCAGTTACAGTCCTGGGGTATAGCAGAGGTGACCTGGAAAGAGGAGGAGGAAAAGCAGGGAGGAGAAGAAAGAAGACCAGAAAGGGAGGGGGTGAGGGGGAAGCCAGAAGTAGTCCAAGAATCAGAGAGTGCAAGACCCTGAGATGCTGCTTTGTGTGGAGCTGGGTGGTACCAGCCTGAGCCACCTCCGCCCGCCTGCCCTCCCCAGAGGGGATGGGAGCTTTTCCAATGAGGTCACACCAAGTCCCCGCTCTCTGATTTAAATGCTTGTGTGCTCACTCACTACCAAGCTTTACAAATGCTCACATCTGGGCTGCATTACCAAAGAGGCCCGTGTGTTTGCAGAAGATAATTTACAGCAGCAAATAACAACCCCCTGCCTGGGGAAGTCCCCCTCGGAACCTGGGGGAGTTGGGGCTCACATGGAAATAGAGAATCGGCTCAGTGAATTATGGTGCATACATAAATTACGGGGTGTCTATACACCCGTGTGGCACACATGTATTTAGCATGTATCACGGAGCTTTTATAACTAAAGAAAAGACAAATGTTTAATTCTCAAGGTCATAAAGGGAAAGCTAGGTGCCCTCACCTTCAATATTTTCTTTCTTTCATGCAGAAGCAGTACGTGTTTTTTGAGCTGCTCCCTGCTTTCTGGGGGAAATTAACCAAGAGAAAGTCACCCTCTTCCTCACACTCCCTTCCCTAATTGCAGGAACCCAATGTTCAGCTCAGGACTCAGTGAGACTTTATGTGTCAAACATTTAGCCCAGCACCTGCCATAGGGTTAATGCTACATTTCAGTAGAGAAAAAAACTTCTTGAGAGCAAAACTGTATGGTATTTTTCTTTTTTTTTATAAACACTATAATTTTTAAAAAATTGATATTTTCCTATATTTTATAGCATGTTGCAAAATTATTTTGTATCCCAATCTCTCTTTATTTGTCACACAAACTTGAACAAGACCGTATTCACCATCTTTAGCACACTGCATGGGAATCTGAATCCCAGAACGTGGGAGATTTAGGGGCTGGAGGGGTGTGATTGTATAGTTTGAGAAACTCTGAGGACGATTCAGATATGTGCCCCCCCCTCTGGGGAATTACTGGAATGCAATGTACTTAAGAAATCTAATCTCTTCTATTAAAGTGATCAATTGTTCACTGTGAGAATGCCATCACTTACTGAACCTATCTTCGCTGTTGGCATCTGGTATTTCTAATTGTTTGCAATGAAAATAACAGTGATGCATATCCTTGTAATGCACTACCAGTGTAGGGAATCCTTTCCCATTAACTACTTGGTGATTGCAACTCAGTGGCTGCTTTCAGTTATGGAATGAATATATCACGGGGATGAAAGGTATAGCATAAGCAGTATGGTCAGTGGCATTGTGACAGTGCTGTGTGGTGACAGAGGGTAGCTACTCTTGTGGTGAGCCTAGCATAACGTAGAGTTGTCAAATCACTATGTTGTACACTTGCAATCAATGTAACATTGCGTGTCAACTATATTTCAGTTCAAAAAAAAAAAGGTCCTGTGTATTTCCAGAGGGTCCTGTAGTGACCAATATCCAAACAGAATCAAAAGCCATCTTTGGTTTTATTCTTCAATGACTAAATGCGTAGCCACCTGAAGCAAGCCTCGAGGGTTACTGGCTGAGTCTACTGCACTGTAAGCCCCACCAACAGTTCTGGTCCCACCAAAAGAGAAGGCTAGAGGCCCTCCGAGAGGCACCGTCTTCACAGGGGTGCATATAACCCTCTTCTTGAGAATCCGGAGAAAGACATTCCACTAAGTGACCTCTCTAAGTTCACTCAATCCTTTGTGTGCTTTTGCTTATCATTCCTTTAATTAAGTTGCAGTAACAACAAGCACTTAATTGGAATAATAACAAAGACTATTATGATCTCACTGTACTGTTGGGAGGAAAAATTATGCAAATAATTAAAAAGTTGATAAGGGTTTTAAACATGCAAGTAGTTAAGGGGAAGTAATGGCAAGTGATTACGGGACACTCTTGAGATAACACTCAAGTAAGTGCTGAAACTCACGGAATGAGTAGCAGGCTACTTGGGTATCTCAGGAACCTGCTTCGAAAAGACAGGACTGCCTAATGAATGAATAGAAAGGAAGACAGAGCTTTCTCTCCTGGTATTTGGAGGCCAAAACGAGACCAGATTATCAGCTGTCCAAGAACAAGTTCACAATCTGGTGGCTAAATAAACGGTAGTCGTTAAGTTCTCCAAAGACAAAGGATTTTGCTGAGGAGGTATGCTGCGTCAGTGCTACACGTGAGTGCAAAGGTAAAAAAGCAAGGATGTTAACTGCAGGCCGCATTAAAGTAGACATGACTGGGAACAGCCTGGTGCTTCCTAAGAGACTGGACACCTCAATGATGAAAGTGCAAAGAAATAAAGTAGATTTTTACATAAACAAGGAAAAATCTCCAGGTAAAAATAAAGTATGTCACCAAGCAACAATCACTCTTACTTTTCTCTAAGAATAAAAGGGAGTTGGAGGTAGAGGGGAGGGAGGAAGGCTGAGGAGAGAGAGTAATGTCATATAATTTGAAATGTTTACAGTGATGCTATAATTTTTTGTGAAAAAAATATATTGACGCATGTCGAGCTACTGCTCAGACACAAGATTAAAATTTCTCTATTTTCTGACCCCTGCTTAATTACTAATATTTGCTTTTTCCTATTGCTTGGTAGTTTGCGTTTGTCCTTTTCTCCATTTCCACGAACACACATGCTCAAGTCACACGCTTCCCAGGAAAGTCCTATGTTCTTCTTTAGGATTTCCACCCATTTTTCCACACCAGCTCTGCTCCTGGACAAATCACCACTTATGTGGCCTCCTTCCTGAGTTTCAAAAATATGATTTCCGGTGATATGAATGAAATTCTAAGCCAGCTTGCAGAGAGAAAAGCAAAGAACAAATTGGGGATCGTCATTACATTATTTACTAAGTAAGGAGCTGCTGTCATCCACAATCACCATCAATTCATATAAAACAAGAGGCTTAAAAAAAAGTGGGACATCTTCTTACCACATTTTGGATTTCATGGAACAGACTCAAGTAAAACTTTTTTTAAAAGTGTGTAAATCAACATGATTTTGTTAGGTAATCACAGCATAAAAATTCCCAAAAAGAAAAATAAGAAGCTTCTACTATGATGTCATCAAAGGATATTTCGTTCTTTCTTTCTTTTTTAAGGTGTGCTATCAAAATAATAAAAGGAACTGCTGGACTGACTGTCCAGTGTGGGGCTTGAACTCATGACCCAGAGATCAAGAGTTGCATACTATACCGACTGAGCCAGCCAGGTGCCTCAAACGAAGCATATTTCAACATCCAAAAAAAAAAAAATAACATAAGCCCAGAATATAGAAACAGGCATTAGGTTATGAAAGCTTATTTAGATTCCTGGGAAATCTACTACCTTACCTTATTTTATCATATTTGGCTTCAGACAAAGAAAACATCTTATCATGAAATTTATCATCAAATTCAGGTAGTGAGGAGAGTGGCTAATGCCCAGGAAGGGGCTTTCAGCAAAACTGGTCATGTTTTATTTCTTAAACTAGGCACAGGAACCCAAGTGCTCATTCTTATAACATTTTATTTATCTTAGAGTCTGAATATTTCACGTGGAAAAACATTTCCATCAGGGCTGGCTCTAAGAAATCACTGAATAGAATGTATCCATTCCCGGGGAGACATTCCTGGAGGCCCATAGGTATGGGTAAGTCAATTTCCTAACTAAGCAGAGCTCAGAGAACAAGTCAAGGACTCCTTACATCCTTTGCAGCAATGTCTCTGCCTGCAAGCCGAATCAGATTTCTGCCCTGTTAAGATAATTCTTTCCATGAGCATTTGTTTGCATTTTATCTTCTATTCAAACTAAGGCGTGAAATTGTATAAAATTCAATCCTTTCCACAGTCTAGGAAACGTCCATACATAACATGTAACAGTAAATGCCATATTTCAAATTATAAAAATCCTAAACGTATTTGAGTCAGAAACAAGCTTATGTACTAAAACACAATATACTTTTCAGCTTTAAATTGATCCAAAGGACTTTGAGGAATAAAGGAAGGTGATTCTACTCTTCATCTTCAAAGAAAACAATTCTACACGGTATCTATGGCAACTTAGTCTCCAGACTAAGACAGTAGAGAATCTTTTTCACATAACAATGTTTTGATGGGTCTGTTTTTCTTATTTATTCTGTAATGGACCACCAGAATTTCTTTTCTTTTCTTTTTTTAAAGGGAGGTGGGAATGCTGGATGTTTCTATTGATACATACCTCACAGCGAAGTGCAAAATGGTTGCGCCTGGTTTCTTGGGCAGATCATGGTCAAGAACTCGGTGATCTAACTGTAGCCAGTTCTGCTGACCTCTGTGAGAGCAAAGCAAAGAAAAAGAACCACACAGAAGGTCAGAGAAAGGTTCAATAGCACACAGTGCTGGCAAAGCTGTGGGGAAACAGTTAGTGTCATACATGGATGGGAGGCATATAACCTGTTACAACTGGCGTGAAGTCCAATTTAGCAATTACCATCAAAATTATAAAAGCATCTG
Organism: Suricata suricatta; assembly: GCF_006229205.1. Lineage (NCBI taxonomy): Eukaryota > Metazoa > Chordata > Mammalia > Carnivora > Herpestidae > Suricata > Suricata suricatta. Next base: position 35,497,241 of record NC_043711.1, read on the forward strand.
CCTCTGAACTAGACTGTCCACGTCCAAGAGTTTATCAAGGTAAACCTGTGCATGTGAAAAATGGCCTATGTACAAAGTCACTTACTGTAGCACTGGTTGTACAAGGAAAAAGGTTCAAAATAACTTATACGTGTCCAACAAGGTACTGTTTAAAAAATTAATTTAAACTGAGTAATAAAATAGAATGTAGGCATACAAAAGAGGGAGGGTACATTTACAAACTTATTTTTAATAAATTCCAAGACGCGACGTTAAATGGAAAAGCAAGATGCATAACAGTGAGTACAGAATATAGCCATTTAGGGGCGCCTGGGTGGCTCAGTCGGCTAAGCCTCCGACTTCAGCTCAGGCCAGATCTCATGTTGGTGGGTTCGAGCCCCGCGTCAGGCTCTGTGCTGACAGCTAGCTCAGAGCCTGGAGCCTGCTTCTGGTTCTGTGTCTCCTTCTCTCTCTGACCCTCCCCCTCTCATGCTCTGTCTCTCTCTGTATCAAAAATAAATAAAACATTAAAAAATTTATAAAAAAAACAGAATATAGCCATTTAAAAATAAACACACACACACACACACACACATATAATATCTCTGAGATGATAAGTAAGAAACTGATTAACACTGGGTTTCTTGAGAGATTAAAAATACTACGTGAAATTTAATATAATAATCTTTAAATTCTTATTAAATAGATATATGAATATTTTAGATATAGTCAAGAAGGGGAAAACTTCTGGTTTAATAAAGTCAGACAGACACAGGTAACAATACTATAGCTTCTTTAAAAATATAGGGTCCAATACTCGCTGAGTGTTGTTTATATACATATATCATGGACCTCCTAAGTAAGGCTTAGGAGTAAGCTGGTGTTTATTTACTAAAGAGCTCAAGTTCATGGATATAAACAGTTCTCCTTAAATTTTGACCTCTCAGGGATTGAAAGGATTGATGACACCGTGGCTTGGGATCGTTTCCATGACTTTCCAAGGCTGTCCAACCAGTTGGACCATCTTAGACTGTATATTCCCAGAAGGCATAGACTCCATTTTGCTTCCTTATATGAAACTCAAAAACATGCATGTAGTGGTGGGATGTAAAATGATAATAAAATCTGTAATGGGCCAGAAGATATTTTCCAGCCTATTGTGGTCTTTGAGTAAATAATTTCAAAAACTCAGAAAACTCTAAGCTGTATTCATTTTAAGTAGATAGGAAATAATAATAATAGTAATAATAAAGAAGAGGAAGAAGAAGAGGGAAGAAAAAGAAGAAGAGAAGGAGAAGGAGGAGAATGAAGGAGGAGAGGAAGCAGAAGGAGAACATGGGCTTCTCATTATCCAGCAGCTACTCTGCGCCATCTGAGCTGGAACTTTTTACCTATTAACCTATATTTTACAATAAGGTTGCAAAAAAAGTGGCAGAGTTGATTTAAGTCCGGGACTTTGACTCCAGGACTCTATACAGGAGACTAAAGGGTTGAATCAGCTTTTATAACTTTTGACTGGTCTCTGTCACTTATTAATCTCAATGCTGGAAAAAAATGTGTCTTTGTTTCCGTGATTATAAGATGAGGCTTCTGATAACTGTCACTAGCTTTACTTGGAGGACTACCATAAAGATAAATAAGCTGATATAAATGATATAAGGGCAAGTTTTTAGAAATACTGCTTTTGTGTGTAAAATATAGAAACATGGGGGTCAAAAGGTAAGAGATTCTTCCCCTGTATTCCATGCAGTTAGAATGGTACTGATTTAAAGATTCATGCCAACTTCAGACATGTTCAAATATATGTCTTAAAGTACATAAAATAGTGTATAGTGTCAGGTCTCAGAAGTTTTTTTAGGAAAAATGAGACTAATTTTGAATCATTTTTCTCGCTTCTATATAGGCAAGATGTGATATCATTAAAAATCATGGTGTATATTTACATGAACTTGCATGGAATTATGTCCAAGAATGAATAAAGCAAGCTTGTATGATAAAGTACACAGCATAAACCAATTATATTAACCAAAGAAGCACAATGAAAACACTATTACCTATGGATGTAATGCTTTCAGTTCTAAATAGGTCAAGAGTAAATTGCAACATTTGGAGTGGGGAGATAATCAAAAGGAATTGGCTTCAACTATGATGTTAAATGTTTTTTTATAAAAAAACATTCACATTGCTTCTTGCCCTTTTGGTTAAGAACAAGTGTAGTATAAAATGACATTCATATACATGTAATATGAAAATATTTTTAAAAGGACAAATTAAATATTATATTTTAAAAATCTACCCAGAGGTCTGGCTGGCTCAGTTGGAAGAGTATACAACTCTTGATCTTGGGGTCATGAGTTCGAGTCTCACTCTGGGTGTAGAGATTACGAAAAAAATAAAAATAAAAAAATCCATCCATTATCTCACCAACAAAATAAAATTAGAAGGACAAAAAATGGAAAATTACCCATAACTCTATCACCAAGATATAATTAAGGTTAACGTGTTGTTTTATAGTCCTATGAGACTAAAATAAGATAAAAAAACTTACTGCTTATAACTTACTTTTCTCAAGTTTTTCCATCACCAAATATACTAGATCTAATCAATGATCTCAAGAACGTGAATCTACACATTCACCTCTATCAAGCCTTGCAGGTCAACCCTAAAGCAAGCTTTTCTGGGGAGGGAGTGGGAGGGGGGAGGCTAGAATTGTATCAGTCAAAAAGCCCATCATCTCACATCCGTCAAACAGGATGGTGATCAAAACTCACAACTGTGTTGTAATATTTATTTCTTCATGAACAAAGCTTATTCAACAAAGCCTTTCAAAACAGTGGAATTAAAAAAAGAATCAAGTGAGCTGAGGAGATGGAAACCATTTTGGCCACCTTCAAGGCTGCTGCCTCAGGAGGGCGACACTGCCCTCTAGGGGTGAAAGGCTGCCTCTGCACCAGGTCATCAGGAGGTACTTCCAAGCATAATCTCAAGGAACTCTACCCCGCCCTCCAGTAGGGCCACGGATTTATTTTTGTTGGTCACCATCACTACCTTTCTTATGTAACGGCACAACTCTGCTTTTCCATTTCTCTTCTTGGCCTGTGGAGTAGGGCATAGACAGTACTTAGTTTCATTGACAAAATGTTCCCCTCAGGGTTGCCTTTACTGTTTAGAGAAGTTCACTGATGGCAAAGGGCTGATGTGGCATCTAGGTTGGAAAATGCAATTCAGACAGCACATCCTGGGAGGGATCCGACTCAGTGGTTTTATGGGGGGCGGGGAAAAGGGAGTGCTGAAAGAAAATACTTTCCAAAAATATTTACCAGACAAAGAAAAAGAGCTAGGCTTGTGACCAAGACATTCCAAAGAGACACCCTTAGACAGAAGCAATTTTCCAGACCTGTTCCCGAGAAAGGTGGAAATGGCCAAATCCCCCTCCCCCCTCCCAAAGCCCTGCTCGTACTTCTTCTGAAAATAAACACAGCTAGAGCCAGAAGACACCTTCCAAACTGGTCATAATTCAAAAATAGACTCTGCTGTCACTAGCAGGGGACTACACAGAGGACAGTTTGGAGCCAGGCTTCTTGGAAAGACTATAACCATCAACCACTGTCGCCAAAGGAGATAGGAGGAGGAGACGCTTGAGTGAGGCTTTCTTCTCCCAGTAAATGATTTAGAAAGAAATCCCAGAGCAGAAGGGGGGGAGGGTGGCCCAAGGCATTAAAGGAAGTCATTCATATTATTCCTTTTCTTTCTTAAGAGAAAGTTTTCTATCTGAATGCCTGATTTATGCACTGTTTGGTTATGCTCACCTGAACTGGGAGCTTTCCCAGAAGCCTTCCATGTAGCCAGGACCCCCGTTTCCAGCCCACCACGAACACTGTGGCCTGGGGGACTTGCAACACCAGTCACAAATCATGTAATTCCTGTGCACAGCATTCTGCAGTGGCCCAGGGGTGTTTCTCCCATCTACATGACACACAGGGCTCACCTATGATCTCGCCCCTCTTATATCTTTCTCCACCAGCAGGCCAGTCTCCTCAGCACTGGGCCAGTGCATCATATACGTTATCATGCTCTTGCACTGGCCCATATAATGAGTCTTCCCTGGAATGTCATCTCTCATTCCTCTCCCTTCTACCCAAAGTCTTCTGGCCCTGCCCTGTCCATTTGTAGTTACCTCTTTTTAAAATTATTTATTTATTTTGGGGGCGCCCGGGTGGCTCAGTCGGCTGAGTGTCCGACTTCAGCTCAGGTCATGATTTCCCGGCTCGTGAGTTCGAACCCGCGTCTGGGCTCTGGGCTGAAAGCTCAGAGCCTGGAGCCTGCTTCAGATTCTGTGTCTCATTCTCTCTCTGCCCATCCCCTGCTTGTGCTCTGTCTCTCTCTTTCTTTCAAAAATAAGTAAAAGTAAAAAAATTTTAATAAATTATTTGTTTTGAGAGAGGGTGCCTACAAATGGGGGAGGGGCAGAGAGAGAGGGAGAGAGAGAATCCCAAGTAGGCACTGCACTGTCTGCATGAAGCTTGATATGGGGCTTGAACTCACGAGCCATGAGATCACGACCTGAGTCAAAATCAAGAATCGGATGCCCAACCAACCGAGTCACCCAGGCATCCTGGTAGTTATCCTCTTGTGTGAATTCTACTCCAGTCCTTTTTTAGCCCTTTCTGGACACGGAACTCACTGCCAGTACCAAAAATAGCACAATAGCTTCCTTTTAGTGAGTGGCTGTGCTATAGACTGTGTGTACCTGACCTGACTTATCCACATATCTTACTGGCATCCTTTACGTGAGTCCTATGCAGTCCTTATTATATAGGTACTATTATAATGCCCAATGTCCTGACGAGAAAACTGGAGTGTCAGAGATGTTAAGTAACTGGCCAGAAATCACACAGCTACCACAATTCTAGAACATCCACATCCACTCCTTGCCTCTCTCTCAACCTTTAACTTGCACCATTTTCTTCCTTATTCTCTATATTCTAGTCACATTGGATTTTTTTTTTCCTTCTCAAAAATACAAAATAAAAACCCTCCAAAAGTTCAGCTCAGTCTCACCTCAAGGCTTTCCCACTGGCTTTTGTCTGGAGTGCCTTCCAACTTTTGGCGAACTGGTTCTTGCTTTTTATTACATGTCACCTCCTAGAAACATTGCTTGTCAACCCAATCTAAAACTGTCCCCCAGCTTTTCTTGATCATGGCCTTGATCATGTTCTTCCAAGCACTTATCATTTCTAGTAATTTCTCCCTTATCTGTATGTTTGTTCTGCTAGACCATACCCTTACAATGTAAGCTCCAGGAAAGCAAGCACCTGTCTCTGCTGTGCACAGTGGAATCTCTGGAACCTAGAACAGTGCCTGGCAATTGGTGAGCACTCAGGAAATACCTGCTGAATGAATAAGTTACTCTAGTATTCATGCTTTTGGTCTCTGTCTCTGTCTCTGTGACCTCTCTAAACTAGTGCTTACAGCACTTACAGTTTAACCGTATAGCTTAGCCATTATGTATTTTAGGATTTGTGCCATATCTGTTTGCTATTGTTGCATTCACAGTCACATACAACCTGTGAATGTGTGTGCACGCACACACGTGTGTGCATGCGTGCATGTGTTTAATCAGTAATTCACATGAACTAGCTTTGTCTTTCCAGCAAAGAGCATGTGGTCAGCGGTTATCTGCACTTCCTACTTTAACCACCAGAGGACTGATCATTTTGTGATTCTGACTGAGGTGAGTGATATCTAGTTTGCTTGCTTTCTGGTTTCTGGAACCCTATTCAGGAAGCATCCTGGGTTTGGGATCGAAGTTTTTAGGTTTTTGTGTCTCCTAACAAGTGGTTGCCTGGTCTTGCCTACCCCAAGTCCTGAGCCCAATGGCATTTCCTGAGGGGGATGGGAGGGCTGGGGTGGGAGGGGGGTGTCCTAGGCTAGTGGCCCACCTAGGCTGGAAATAATCAGAAGCAAAGTATTAAAAAATGAGCCCCCTTTAAAAATTTTTTTAAACATTTTTTTAAAATTTATTTTTGAGAGACAGAGAGAGAGAGCATGAGCGGGGTAGGGGCAGAGAAAGAAGGAGACACAGAATCCAAAGCAGGCTCCAGGTTCCAAGCTGTCAGCACAGAGTCCGATGTGGGGCTTGAACCCACGAACTGCAAGATCATGACCTGAGTCCAAGTCAGACACTTAACCGACTGAGCTATCCAGGCTCCCAGAATTTTAATATTTGAAGAACTCTTCAGATATTTTCCCCACAAAGGGGAAAAATTCCTCTGAGAATGTATTAGGCTGCAAATAATGTAGGCAAATTAAACTGTCATAAAACACATACACACATACATGTCGGAAAGACCAAACACATTGTTTTAGATGGAATTTTAAATTCTTATGATTAAAAAAAAATTTTAATGTTTATTTTTGAGACACAGAGAGAGAGAGAGAGAGATAGAGCTCAAGCATGGGAGAAGCAGAGAGACAGGGGGACATAAAGTCCAAAGCAGGCTCCAGGCTCTGAGCTGTCAGCACAGACCCTGACACAGGGCTTGAACTCAAGAATTATGAGATCATGACCTGAGCTGAATTCAGATGCTTAACTGACTGAACCACCCAGGTGCCCCAAAATTCTTATGATTTTATTGTTATATATGTCTCATTTCGGAAAGCATTTAAACTGTTGGTAAATATATACAATGTCCAAGTTAGCATTAAAAATGTAAGTAAAGGAAAAAAAAGATAGTGAAGAAGTGACATAAAATGGACCCACATAGGAGTGGAAAAGCTGATTCTGTTTTAAAACTGTTTGCATATTTTTCAGGTGGGGCCACGCATTTGTCTTTAAACTTCCTTGCCATCAACACCCAAAACATTAATTCTCATTTCACTATATGAGTGAATAACAATCTAGTATTTCTTTTTTAAAATTTTTTATGGTTATTATTTTGAGAGAGAGAGAGAGAGAGAGAGAGAGATGGAGCATGAGCAGGTGAGGGGCAGAAAGAGAGGGAGAGAGAGAATCCCAAGCAGGCTCGTGCGGAGCCCTATGCGGAGCTCGATCTTGTGAACTGCTGAGATCATGACCTGAGCTGAAATCAAGAATTGGACACTTACCTGACTGAGCCACCCAGGCGCCCCAACAATCTAGTATTTATATCACTGATACATATCTGCATTACAAAACTGTGAAGACATAGTATCAAGAATAACAACCTCATCACAAAACACATTTCTAAAACACTTAGGGTAATATTTGGCATTTAAAAATGATCTTCCTTCTCCCTTTGCACTAATAGTCCTAGGAGAAAAATCCTGTATGAAGCAATCTTTAACTAAGCAGAACATCGTCTAATTCTTGGGCCATTTCCCCGTTTTTTGATAATTGTGAATGACAGGCAATCCAGATGAAAGGTAAAGAAATGAACATTACTAAAAGACTTACGTGTCGTCCGTAAATGTTATTCCAAAGTACTCCTTTTCTTTCAAGTTGAAATGTGAAGCCACAAGGTCCAGCAGTTCTCTTGATAAAAGTTTGGGCTGTCAAAATAAAATGTGATCAGAAGCAATTTCATTGTCTCCCTCTCTAATTGCTACCACCCTTCTCTGCCCCAAATAGTTCAAAGCAGGTTTTGTTTGTTTGTTTGTTTTTAAATATCTGCCCCCTTTTGCTGCCTAGGTTAATCTACTATAGACCATTTCCCAAGAGACTGGGAAGGGGAAGAAATGCTAATAGAAACATCAGTGAGATGGTCAAGTTTCATGTATTTGCAATTCAGTTCAGTACTTTACTTTCTCCCCTAAGGGGACAATGTGTTTACTAACATGATGATGTTTTGGAAAAATACTTCTCTTAGGTCATTTTGAATGTTTATTTTTATTTATTTTTGAGGGAGAGAGAATACGGGTATGCCAGCAAAGGAGGAGCAGAGAGAGAGAGTGAAGCGTCCTAAGCAGGCTCTGTGCTGTGAGCACAGAGACTGACATGGAGTTCAATCCCACAAACTGTGAGATCATGAACAGAGCCAAAATCAAGAGTTGAATGCTTAACCGACTGAGCCACCCTAGCGCCCCTGAAAAAATACTCTTTTATATGTAGCATGGAGCTAGTGACCAAGACAAAGAATATCAAACACCCCACCACATGGACTGGAGGAATAATTTTGCTTGGTGGGTGCCAGTCAAAAAGGCCGAAGACCCAAGGCTGTGGGATTACAGATAAAACTACTGCTCCAGGACTGGTTCCCCTTTATGGCGCGGAACTCCTTCCGTCCATTATCTCATTCTGTCCTCATAAAGAGCCTATGGGATAGGCATTCTTATTGCCCTTTTATAGATGAGGGGACCAAAGTCACGAAAAACTAAGCACCTGGCTTACAGTCAGTAAAGGCAGGGAACTGAACCCAGTTCTGTCTGATACGAAAGCTTAAGCTTTTCATTTCTCTCTAGAGATAGAGTGACCTTATCCATTGTATGCATGATTGCCACCAGTGTTTGCTAAGCACTTAGAAGAAGGGTCTACTCTATGAACTTCTGAGAAGCACTGGGCCTGGTGGCAAGAAGCATGGCTTGGAATCAGGGGGGACATCCAGGGTGACAGCGGGTACCTGATTTACAGGGACAAGGAAAGAAAATGGTGATATGCAGGAGGGCATCTGCATAGACGGTTTCTGAACTTAAAGCCAAACAGGTTAGGGCTCATTAGGGTGGTTTGAGAATCAGATGCTTGCTGTTGGGGAAGAAAGAATGGTCATGATTTTTTAAAAAAAGAAGAAAGAAAAAAAGAGGCAGAAATCTAGACTCAAAGGTCCAGTCTGGCTAAACAGTGTTGACTATTTTCATTCTGACGGAAGCCTCTGCATAGTGGGTGAGAAACGAGCCACAGGAGGGAGAAGAATTTAGGTTTGGTCAAAGGAGAGACTTCTGGCTACAGCTACAGTATGGCTGTCAGAGGGAATTTCCACAATTTTTTCTTTAAGGCCCTTGGTCCACAGTGTTGAGTAAATACAGACAGAAGGATCAACAATGGAAATATCACCACACATATACTTCAAATGTTACAAAAAATTTCATTCATATCTATAATCTAGCTGGATTTTAGCCTTAATGCTTCGAGGGAAAGTAAGCAGTCTCAATCTTGGTGCACAGCTGATGAAGCGGGTATGTAACCCGGACACTGTCATGTGGCTGCAAAGTGGCAGGACACAGATTTCTGCTCACAATAACCCTTTGAGGGAAACAAGATAGGGGCGCCTGGGTGGCTCAGTTGGTTAAGTGTCTGACTTCGGCTCAGGTCATGATCTCACGGTCAGTGAGTCTGAGCTCCGCGTCGGGCTCTGTGCTGATGGCTCAAAGCCTGGAGCCTGCTTCAGATTCTGTGTCTCCCTCTCTCTCTGCTCCTCCCCTGCTCATGCTCTGTGTCTCTCTGTCTCTCAAAAATCAATAAGTGCTAAAAAAAATGTTTTTTGAGGGAAACAAGATAGTGCCCAGTTTACCAACAAGAGGTTTGGATATGTAAAGCCACTTCTTAGGGGTTACACAGCTATGGAGTGTCAAAGCTGGAAACCAAGGGTCTCCAATCTGTGTCCCCAGACTCTAATTACTCTTACAGGTAGACCAAGTGTTCTGACTTAGAAGCTGTCCTGTTGCCCCACTAACAATCCCAAGTCATTGGCATGCACAAGTGAGCCGCCTGAACAGAGACCATGAGGCTCACGGAGGGAGCCAGTCAGTACAGGCTCTGTCTGGGCAACACCTACCTGAACCAGCAGCTCCAGTCTCCTGTCATCCAGGAGGTGCACCTGGCAGTGCCTGCCTTCTGTCATCTGTGGGGACAAGAGAGCAAGAGTGGCATCAGGGCTGGGGCTGGCAAGCAACCCCTTGAACTTGATTTATAGTTTGTTTTACATGTGATGTGTTCCGCCTAAATATGGCTTCAGTTGAGTTAATCAACAGCCTTCTTCAGAAACAGACTTACGATGAGGTGTTAGCTCTTGAATTAGTCAATCAATCAATTAATTAATTTATACTTGGATTGAAAAAAGAATGAAAAACAAAGACAACTCAATATATTGAAAAAATAATGTCAACATAGCATACACAAGATTATACTGTGAAAAGTTGGTTTCTTTCCCAGAGGAGACTGCTATATTTACCACTGAATCAATATTTTATTCTTCAAATGAAAATGCCTATATTCATTGATGTATTTTAATAAATAGAATACATGCACAATTACAAAGGAAAAGATGACATTAAAGTTAAAATGGAAAGTCTCCATCTTTGAAGAAACATCGGTCCTCTTTATAGTATGGCATTACCATAACTAAGAACAACTAAAAACAGGTAAGATACATAGTTAAGAACAATATACATCAGCATAAATTTCCAATTATATTTATTTTTTTGTCACTTATAATTGCAATACTGGGGAATATTCTTTGTGAAATATTTAAACAATGCATAGACTGCAAAGGGTCCCCTTTCCTGACTCATACTCCAAATCATTTTGCCTGTAAAATCGCCACCCTGTCAGTTTGAGGAGAATCCGTACAGACTGTTTTTACATGTATATTCAGATACAGACTTGTACATATTTCCAAAAAATTCACAGTAAATGGTTTGCTTTGCAATATTGTTACTTCGGACATATTATTTTGCAAATTAAGCAAGTATTCTTTTTTATGGTTTTTTAATGTTTTTTTAAAATTTTTAATAGTTTATTGTCAAATTGGTTTTCATACAACACCCAGTGCTCTTCCCCACAAGTGCCCTCCTCCATCACCACCACCTCTTTTCCCCCCTCCCCCTTCTCCTTCAACCCTCAGTTCGTTTTCAGTATTCAATAGTCTCTCAGGTTTTGCGTCCCTCTCTCTCCCCAACTCTCTTTCCCTCTTCCCCTCCCCCTGGTCCTCCATTAGGTTTCTCCTGTTCTCCTGTTAGACCTATGAGTGCAAATATATGGTATCTGTCCTTCTCCACCTGACTTATTTCAAAGCAAGTATTCTTAATATTTGTGTGTGTGTTGTTGTGTAAATAACCAACCAGAAATTTTACACGACTCTGTGTGTGTATGGCCTGTGTGTGTGATTTTATATATATATACAAACACATGTATATGATATAATATATATCATTTTTTTCTTTTTCAACTCAAGTGGAATTAGGGGTGCTCTTTCCAGTGTCAACACATACAGACCAACTGCATTCCTTGTAGATGTTCTGTAGTATCAAATAATTATGTGGACATGAATCTCCCACTGAGAAACACTTAGCTAGCTTCCAGTCTTTCCTACTGGAAGCAATGTCACAGTGAACTCTATCTATCCAACTTTGCCTACACACGAGGAACTTCTGGGTCACTTTACAAAGCTTGAGCAGCATTTATCTCTCAGGTGTTACAACAAACTATAAGACCTGGAAACTCAGATACATATAAACCCAATTAAAAAAAAATAGTTCCATTACTAAGCACCAACCATATATTTAGCCTTGCTCTAGGTGTCTGATAGATATCATCTCTGAGGTCACAGTCATCCTATAGGATGAATGTTGTTAACTCCAATTTAATAGATGACGAAACTGAGGCTCAGAGTGGGACATGTTTTCAGTGGGGAAAATACTAATTATTGCTCTTACATTTTTGATTCAACTGGTTAAGCTCAGTTGGTTAGATCATGGTACTATGGAGAGGTGGTCTATAGAAAACACTTAAGTAGTGCTAAGAGGTAAAGTAGGCAAGTTTTACTTGTCCCATGGCCGCTGATTATGCCCTTAACTCTGCAAAGCCAAAGTCAAATACACACTTTTGGTGGCAAGGAGAAAAGGAACGAATATTTGTTTGTTCCAGGTGCTATGCTGGGTACTTTATGTACATTATTTCATTAAAGCTCCACAAAAATCTATTCTATGACAACAACCCCATTTTACAGACAAGGAAACGGAGGTACAGAGTTACCCGAGAGAGAGAAAAACCAGGTGAAGATTTAAAATAAGGTCTAACTGAACAACAACAACAACAATCATCTTTTAAAAAAAAACTCTTCTATACAACGGGAAGAAAGAAATAAATGTATCAGTTCAAATCACTTTACTTCTTTCGTAAAACCCACACAATCAAATCCCAAAAACAGGTATTATGGAAAGAGAAAATAAAATACTCAAAGATCAACTGATACAACATGAATCCATTAAAGAAGTCAAAACTCGCAAAATATTTCAAGTTACTCTGTTGTCACATAATCCAAGTGATTTTTATTTCCTGATTTTAGAAAAGTATCTTTTTTCTAAGTACTTTGAGTACTTTGCTCATAGTAGTCAATTTTCCTTTTGTCAACACACAATTCTATTTTAGAGAATTAAATAGTAAACGTTTTTATCTGCTGTGCGCGTGTCTGTACATCTCAGGACAAACACAGGCAGTCGTGGCAGCCATGTTTGTACAACTTGGTCCCACCCCTTCAGCTTTAGACTTCAGTTGATTGGACCAGGGAACAGACACCTGACTCAAGCAGGGCCAATCAGAACCTCAGTGCAGAGAATCTGAATTGGGTCTGAAAGGAGGAGAAAGTGGTAGCTGTAGGCACAGCTACTGTCTGCTGTGTGTGGACAAAAAGGAAAGCAACCTACAGAGAGAATGAAGGAGACAAGCAGCTGGAAGGGAACAAGAGAAATCATGCAACCTGAAAGGGAAAGCTCGAGAGAGTTGCTGCCCAGCTTCCTAATGTCTTTCTAGTCACTTGGCCTGGTTCGGGTGAATTCTTGTTCTTGAGTTCCATGAAACACCCCCATATTCCTTTAATAAATCCATTTTTTTTTCTTACTGAAACTAACAAGTCAGATTCTGCTTCGTGGAACTGAAAGCATCTATGTAAGATACCACAGATAACTACATCTAAATCAGAACAAAAGGTTTCCAAAGGATGTCACTAATATAGGAAAGTCATATACTCATAATCACTGATCAAAAAATACAACAGACAAGAGAAAGGCTGACATTTGCGAGGGTGGTGAGGGGAAGGAGCATCTAGGTAGGTGAAGGAACCAGGCGCCATACAAGACAAGCTGGAAAAGGGCGGTGCAGATGAACCGGAGGGAGAAAAATGCTACAGTTTGTGCCTACACCGGCACGTCCTTTTTCAGTATTCAGCAAGCCCCTTCCTCCGTGGGAGGATGGCCTCCTCCGGGAGACCAGTGTACTACTTTGATCACAGCTAAGCAATAGAAACGCCTGCCCTTGTCACATGCTTGAATGGGAGGTTGCAAGGTGGTGTTTGTTTGTTTGTTTGTTTTTTGTCAGAACAATGCTTCTGACTATATTTTAGTTTATGATATTAGAAATCAAAAGACCAGGACGCCTGGGTGGCTCAGTCGGTTGGGCGGCCAACTTCGGCTCTTGTCATGATCTCATGGTTCGTGGGTTTGAGCCCTGTGTCGGGCTCTGTGCTGACAGCTCAGAGCCTGGAGCCTGCTTCTGATTCTGTGTCTCCCTCTCTCTCTGACTCTCCCCGCTCACACTCTGTGTGTCTCTCTCTCAAAAATAAATAAATGTTAAAAAAATTAAAAAATAAGAAATCAGAAGATGCCACTTAAGAAAAATGTAAATGGTAGGATATAAAAACCCTGGGCTGGACGTCCCCCATGGCAACATTTGGCCGGGGGGGGGGGGGGGGAAGCAGCTCCCTCTGTAGATGGGATTTGTGGTCTCTACCTCACCCAAATTTATTATCTGTCAGATTCCTGGGAGTCCTGTCATGGATATAAGCAAACCCCTATTTAAGTTCACATGGTTCTAGGGAAGAAACAAAACAATGTCAAATGAGGGCCTGCTGTGCACCAGGCCAACCGCTTGAGCTTGACCTTCATTAACATAGAGTATTTCAATAACTACGCAAGCCTATGAAAGGAAAGGAACATTCTCATTATGTTTTGTATTGTTTTGTTTTGGGGGAACATCTTCAATTTAAGCACTAGGAAACCAAGGCCTGAGAAATGATGTAACTTGCATAAGAATTCTAAGCCAGACTTGGGCTCAAAATCATATTTTATCTCTTACAAGCTGTGTTACCTTGGAGAAAGTAACCTTTCTGAGCCTCAGAAGCAATGTTCTAGTAGCTTTCAACCTGACACTCCTGAGAATGAAATAAATCACTTCTACAAAGACAATTATTATACTCCTTATTTGCCTAAAATTTAACAAAGAGCTAATAAAACTTCCTATAATTCATTTATTCTCCCATTAAAATTTTTTATTAAAAATTATTTTTTAATTTAGAGAGAGACAGATAGCATGAGGGGGAGGGATAGGGGCAAAGAGAGAGGGAGAGAGAGAATCCCAAGCAGGCTTTCAGCAAGGAGCCGAATGTGGGGCTTGATCCCATGAACCCCAAACCCCGTGATCATGTTCTAAGCTGAAATCAAGAGCCAGATGCTTAACTGACTCAGCCACCCAGGTGCCCCTAAACATTTTTCTTTTTTGTTTTTTAAGCTTATTTATTTATTTGAGAGAGAGAGAGACAGAGAGAGAATCCTAAGCAGATTCCATACTGTCAGCATAGAGCCTGATATAGGGTTTGAACTCATGAACTGTGAGACCATGACCTGAGCTGAAACCAAGAGTCAGATACTTAATCAGCAGAACCACCCAGGCGCCCCCAGATTCACTTCTGTACTCCACAGAGACCATCGGAACATTTTCAGGTTTGACCCCTCCCCAGTGACAGCAATGCCTCACAGGGAATAAAAAACATTAAAAAACAATCTCTTTGAAAAGTTTCACTTACCACCCACACAGACTTGATACCTTTCCTGCCATTTCCTCCTCCATTCAACCCCAGGAAGATGGAGATTAAAATCGTACATATTGGATTAAAACTCCCACCTCTGTCTGTGGCGGCCCTGTGTTTGCTCCCCGGCTCACAGTGAAGGGGGTCCTCAGACACTAAGCGCTGCGTGCTGGTGGAAGGACCTTGACCATCTGGTCACTGGTCAAATGAGGAAGAGCGGAGGGAAGTGAGAACTGGCCACACACCAGACCTCTGGCTTCGGGGCGGGCCCTGGTGCCCTGACCTGTAGCCCATACTGGGGTTCAAGTCTGTGTGAAAACACCCCACCCCCAGCCCCCAATACCACTACCTGATTTAGGAGAGGGGAGAGGAGGAAGACTTGGTAAGAAATCCAAAGGCAAGTAGAGATAGGGCAGCGTGGGACCGTTCCTAACGATCAGGGGCAGTCATAAAGTCATAGGAAACCACAACTACAGAAAAAGGCCAGAACTTCAGCCTTACTTGGGTTTTGCTTTAGTAGTTCTTTGGAACAAGGAAATATGAAAGCTTGGTAATGGAGGCGGCAAGCTGCTTTCTGTCTTCTCTCTTGTTCTTTTGACTTTTTCTGAAAGCCTAGCCTGAGAGGGTCTACCTCATAAAAATGACTCCTCAGGATTTTTTGTGGGGTGACCCATCTGAAGTCTAATTCCCCATCATCCTTTGCCTGGATATGTGCAAAACCAGCTGTTTAACTAGTCCCGTGAGAGTCCAAACTCCACATGGCTATGCCTCTAAAATAGAGATGAAATCCCTTCCCTTTCTTGCTTAAAATTGACCAATCTCCTTTCTTTGTCAACAATGTCCACATGACCAACCCTCTGTCCTCTCTAATTTTATTTCTAAGCCGTCTGTCTTTGCACTAACGTACCATGCACACTGGCCTTCTTTTCTTCTTCAAAATACAGGTTGTTCCTCCTTTGAAATTTTGCATATGCTGTTCCTTCTGGAATGCCTTTCCCTGGGTCATTGCATGATTAGGTCCTTTCACATCTTTCAGATCTGAAATCAATAGCTACTGTTTCGAAGAGGTCTTTCTTCAAAATAAAGTGGAGACTGGATAGTCTCTCCCATACTGCTTTATTTTCTTAGAGCTAATACCTTTTGTTCATTTTGATTTTGTTTATCTGTTATTATCTTTCTTTTTTTTTAAAGTTTATTTATGTATTTTGAGAGGGACTGTGGGGGAGGGACAGAGAGAGAAGGAGGAGACAATCCCAAGCAGCCACCGCACTGTCAGCAAGGAGCCTGATGTGGGGCTCAAACTCACGAACTGTGAGATCATGGCCTGAGCCCAAATCAAGAGCAGGTGCTTAGCCCACTTGGCCACGCAGGTGCTTAGCCCACTGTCTTTATCTTTCACCATCAGAATGTTAAATTTCATGGCAGAGACCTTGATGGGTTTGCTCACTACTGTATCCCCAGGGCCTAGAACGGTGTTTGGCACAAGGTAAGAATGTGGTCGATAAATTTCTGAGTGAAGGAAAGCCTTTCCTGCTCAGAATCCAGACACAGTTAATAATGAAACAAGTCACACATGATTTAAATTTACATAGCACAATGTAAAGTGAGGATGTTCCAAAACACCTCCCAAGCCTTGGCCCAGACAGACTCAGACATAACAAACAAGCTTTCTACCCTGAAAACAAGGTGTGCTATTAAACTCTTCATCAGATGAGATATTCTGGAAGAACCGGAGAGAGGTAGAAGGCGTATCTAGGACATTCTTACTTTGGGATCTATTGAGTGGATGGAGTTTTATATTTCGCCCAAATGATGTCAACTCCAGCTGAACAGGGGCTCCTTTATATCATCTCTCTGTGTTGACTGAATATGAGCTATTGACACTCCCGTTCAGAGAATGGCCTAGACTGACACAGCTGTCTCCACACAGAGTCAGCTGTGATTTTCCTTCGAGTTCTTTCAAGATGGCGCCTACCCTCCCGATGTGCAAACATTGGGAATGTCTTTTACCAATATCAGCGAATGATTCTCCTCGCTGCTGTCACCACTCACTTGTCATGTGTGTGCACATGTAAGTGTCTTTTTTCACGCTACTTACATCCCTGTGAGGTAGAAAGTTTTATAATTTAGATTTTGTGGATGACAAAACTGAAGTGCAGAGAGATTAGGTAATTTGTCTTGGGTCCTATTACTATGAACTGGG
The DNA here is from genome assembly GCF_006229205.1 of Suricata suricatta. Classification (NCBI taxonomy): domain Eukaryota; kingdom Metazoa; phylum Chordata; class Mammalia; order Carnivora; family Herpestidae; genus Suricata; species Suricata suricatta. The sequence goes on from NC_043711.1 coordinate 35,514,197, forward strand.
TGGAATCTCAGGTTCCTTTAGTTGCATCGAAGCAGGACTATTGTGTGTCTCTTGCAGGTTCACTGGGAATAGAGGACAGGACAAAAAACAGACAGAGAGGGAGAGGGGCAGGTGGCATAGAAAAAGCAAAGGGAGAAAGGAAAATTGGCTGGGTGGGGAGAATGATAAAAAAGGGGAGAATTCAGTTTTCCAAAGACAAAACTGAGTGAGTAAACTGACTTATATTGTTAACAATGTTAACAATGATTAATGGCCATTGACCCTGTGCCTGCCACTAATCCGAGCCTTCTTTTATTTACATGGGCTGTTTAAATTCATTTTCAATTATTTTATTTTATTTTATGTTGTCTAATCCTAATTATTTTCAATTATTTTATCTTTTCTAATCCTAATTATTTTATTTTATCTTATCTAATCTTAATTATTTTTAGTAATCTCTTTTCCCAATGTGGGGCTTGAACTCATGGTCCAAGATTAAGAATTAAATCAATGTTCCACCGACTGAACCTGCCAGGTGCCCCTAAATTCATTTTCGTAACAAGTCTGTGAGGCAGATTCCAAAACTAGCTTCATTCTATGAATGAGAAGAATCGAGGCTCCAAGAAGGTAAATGACTGACTCTACCCCACAAGGTCACAGAGCTGGGAGCAGGTGCAGAGAGGTGGAAATACAGGCATTTGGACTGGAGAATCTGTGGCCTTCATTGCTATATTACTTCTGCTCTAAGGTATTTACCACCTAATAGATCTTCTGTGTGAAAAGACATAGCTGAGGCATTTAACATAACACCTTGACCGCCAAGTAAAACACTATTCTGGAAAAGCCCCATCTAGACTCACCAAATCAGAGTTTCTGGGTTCAAGTCACTATATGGCACAAAGGCTAGAGGAGGGGCAAGGTCTTTGCAATCACCATTCCTTGGCTACCACCTGGCCCTGCACTGAAAGAAAAAAAAAAAGGCAGCTGCTAAAAACAGCATCTATGTGCTTGTTATTGATTTTCACTGAACATTCCTCCTGATACTCTGAGCATGGCTCTGTCATGCATGTGAACACTTTGGTCCAGGATGACATTTATCAATGACATTTATAATTTTCTGGGTGTGACTCCACAATATTCTGGGCTTATGATACAGTCTAGAACACAATGCATTAACCCAATGTAGGTCTGAAATAGGTTTTCATTCATTTGCTCAACTAATGTTTACTGAGCACTTTCACAGCTGCTCAGAGTACTGCTCTGGGTAGTAATATACATCAGGAAGGTTTATTCTAGAGCAGGGTTTCCTAACTTTGGCACTACTATTTCTGGCCAGATAATTCTACTAGGCCCGTCTTGTGTATTGTAGGACATGTAGCAACATCCCTGGCCTCAACCCACGAGAGGTCAGTAATACCTCCACCCTACTTGTGACAACCAAATATGTCTCCAGACATTGCCAAATGTCTCCTGGGGGGGAGGGGGGACCATTCCTGGTTGAGAACAACTTCTCTAGACATAAGGAGAAGAAAATAAATTATTAACAGTAAAACAAATATTTTTGGACAACCATAAGGGCTCTGAAATAGCACACCTGGCAATGGAATCAAGTTTCGAGCCTCTGCACAACTACCCTGGAAGTGCGAGAAATTAGGAAATTGATCGAGGGAACTTATACTGGACCACCGCTCTTGACAAGAGGCACCCAGAACAGATGGGAGGGATAAGCCTGCTTTCTGGACATTAGCATTCAACTGCAATCTCCCTTCTGGCAGAGGCTGGAGAAAAGCAAACCAGAAAGGCTGGCCAGTGAATAGCCATTTCTGCAGCTCCAGCGTCAGCCTGGCAAGGAATTTCGGTCAGCTTTGGCACACACTCTCTGGGGAGGGCAGCCTCTTAAAAGACAATCGCTTATCAGATTATAGCCTGATCTCTTAAGGTTGGCAAAAAGAAAGCCCAGGTTTCAAAGGAAGAAAGAAAGGAAGAAAAAACCCCACAAAACTACTTATTATATCTGGAGCTGAAGGCCATCAGGGGACCCCAGCCTGATGTCATTGAGGTATGCCAGGATTTAGAATCAGGAGGCCTGGACTGTGTCCCAGCTCTGCCATTTAACTAAGAGTAGGGCATCAATATCATGGTATCTCTCTAAATCTCAGTCTCTGCCCCTGTGAAATGAGAATGGTAAGAATCCATCTTACTTAGCTTTGTTTGTTTCTTGTATTAATATAGGTTGAACCTGAAATCTACCTCAAAAGTACAGATGATAGTCCTATTGCTAGTAACACACTCTATTTATTGGTTATTGATCAGGTGTTAGAGTCTGTGCCTGGTGCGCATTATCAGCTTTACTCTTACCCTAGTGCACTGAGTACTATGACTAGTAGAAATGATTTGTAAGCTGCTGAGTGCTATTATGTTAACTGGTTATTTTAAGTTGTTTAAATAATTATTTTTCTCAAGGAAAAAGTTTTCCTGGATCATTAAGAGGCCAAGATGTCAAATTTGAGTTGAAAAATCAATCTCCCAATTAAACCCTGGAGAGAGTGGTGGACCCCACAGCTGAAGATTAATGCCATTCTGATTTCTCAGCGACTATCAACAGATGAACCCAAAACTGCCATTTTCAGCTGCCCTGGTACCCTGAGCTGAGGAAACACTTATAAACCTTGCTCCTTATCTGATCGTGACCAGGCGGTGTCTTGAGCTCAGGCTGGGTGCTTTTGTTCTCAACTAACATGAAATAGAAATGTATGTGCTGAGTGCTATGTCTGGGTCATGTACTTTGACATCCACCACTTCACTGAATTCTTACAGCCCCCCTATGAGGCAGGTATTTTTGCCTTCTGTTTTACATTGAAGAAGCAGAGATCCCAAGAAGTTGAGAACAACTTACCCATGCTTCTTAGCTAATAAAGGCCTGAGCCAAACTCAACTAAGAGCTCATCAAACAGCACATGAGGGAAACAGGCAATATATCTTTTAAAAAAAATGTTTATTTTTGAAAGAGGGAGAGAGAGAATGCAAGCAAGGGAGGGGGCAGAGACAGATGGAGACACAGAATCCAAAGCAGGTTCCAGGCTCTGAGCTGTCAGCACAGAGCCCGATGCAGGGCTCGAACTCACAAATCATGAGATCATGACCTGAGCTGAAGTCGGATGCTTAATGACGGAGCCACTCCGGTGCCCCCAAGAGATATATCTTCATGAGAGAAGCTGCAATAAAAAGCAGATTCTCCTTATAAAATCTCTGCACTTTTCCAGTGAGAAACTCAGGTTAGGCACTGACAAGAGACCGTCAAATGTTTATTTTCAGAAAACCATGCAGGATCTATCTGCCGTTCCTTTCCAGAAGGAAACATCCTCTTTACTTAAGACCAGTTGTTAGGCTGTATTTTTAGATGTCATGGTACAGAACTGAGTCGAAAAAGAAAAGAAAAAATGGGAGGACACAGATCCTGTAAACAGGAAAAGTCACCAAGTGTAACCAAGAAAAGCCACGAGCACAGCCCATGGGCCGGGGTGAGGGTTTTAGTTCTCTTCTGCAGATCGGGTTTGACCAGAAATGAAGTTCTCCCGTCAACTTGTAGAAAATGGAAATTTTGGCTTTGGTGATTATGCAAGGAGCAGACACCCTGTGGTTTGGAAACTCTCTGCTTTGCCAACTGTCAGTTTTCTCTTCTCCCGTGAAAAACAGCCTGTAGGAATGAGCAAATGTACTGCGTCTTTCAAAAACTTAAAAGTCAAGACAAGCACAGCTCGGGTGAAGGGATTTTAAAAATAAACTACAGCACTTGGCAATTGAAAGACATTCTAGGTACCGTTTTTTCATTGTATGGCACATTAGGAGACTTGGGTCGAACGTATGCCATCCACAGAGCACATAAATCACATCTATTGCCCAGGAAACCTAAAGCTGAGCAAAAATGAATTAGGAAACCAAAACCAACTTTCCATTTGTTTTGGAGTACACGTTCAGTGTCGGAGCTTTCTCGCGTCCATTTTTTACCAACTCCTGTTAGAATGCCTCTGGTTTATGCTTTTCAAAGTCTCTTTGTTCTTTGTGGTCCATGTACAAGTAGTGGCTGAAATCAGTCCTTGGGGAGTTTATAAATAATACAAATGGATTGTATTAGGGCCAGAGCGTGAGCTGGGTTGGAAAAATGTCACATTTAGGTAGAGAATTTAGAAAGGCATCACCAAACTGTGGAAACGGGAAAGTCAAGCACACGTCCTACAGAAAATGTCTTACTCGTAATGTCCAGGCCTCGTTTTACCATCACAGAAGAAACACTCCCAGGCTTCTAACATTTAGAAAGAAACTTCTTGCTCACTTCATGCAGCTTGCATTTTCAAACGGAGATTGTCTATTTGTTTTTTTGAGGCTAACGCAGGCTTCAAAGATTAAAATGAAACAAAACAAAAAAGCTGTGGAAGTCCACAGGTCAAGGAGACAAAGGAAATATGAAAAAGGAGCCAAAAAACCCATTTCTGGGCCGGAACCAGAAACACACAACAAGGGGAGAACACTCCTTTGAGAGAGACCATGGTGATGTGGACTGGTCTCGTGGCAACACGTGAGAGACGACCATCCCATTTTCAAGCTGGTTGTTAAACACAACCCAATATTAAAAATTATAGCATATAAACTTACAACAAAATAAGTCACTTCAAAAATACAGGGAATAAGAGGTGCCTGGCTGGCTCAGTCGGTAGAGCATGAGACTTTTGATCTCCGGGTCGTGAGTTCAAGCCTCACGTTGTGTATGGAGCTTACTTAAAAAAAAATACGGGTAATAAATGCTCAAAACTCATCATTTTCCAGTTATTTATGTTTTACTATTATCTTTGCTCGTGAGGTTATTTATATGTACCCAGTCAGTACGGCAGCAATGCTATTTAATGGCGGCATACTGCTCATCTCTTCAGTCAGTGAGACAACAGTGGTAATGTGAGGTCAGCCTAGGTGAGAGTATTTACACCACAGAAACTGGCAGATGCTATACGTCAGGGTTTCACCAGAGAGGCTCTTGTTAAACACTTACAGAACAACCCTGGAGAAATTCAACGGGAGAGGGAGGTCTCAGAGAGAGTATGAGGTTCAGAACACTGTATCAGGATGCTGAGGCCATTGGGGGACCAGGTGATAAAGATAAAAATAGTGGAGTCTTTGGATTCAGACAGAATCGAATTCCAAGCTCAGCCCACTTCACTTTTCTAAGACTTACTTATCACATCTCTAAAATGGGACTAGGGGTGTGTGGGTGGCTAAGTTGGTTGAGTGACTTCCGCTTGGGTCATGATCTCACGGTTCATGGGTTTGAGCCCCACATTGGGCTCCCTACTGTCACCCTGTCAGCGCAGAGCCCCCACTGGATCATCTGTCCTCCTCTCTCTCTGTGCCCCTCTCTTTCTCAAAAAAGAAATAAAACATTAACAAATAAATAAAATAGAACTAATGATACCTACCAACAGAGCACAGAGCTTGGCAGAGGCCAACATAAAAGGTAACTGTTATACCTTAGTATGATACCTCCTCAAATCCCAGTGTGCAAGCTCACGGCTGAGGGCCTGCCGACCAAAAACTGCCCTCTTGTCAAATGCTCAGTGTCATTTGCTTTTCTTTTCTTTTTTTTTTTTGTTTGTTTGTTTGTTTTGCCACTGGAAGGCAAGTTTCATTTACTGCTACTCTCCTTGCTCCTAAAACAGTGCTGAGCTCATTGCGGGGCTTAATCAATATGTGCGGAATGAATGAATTTCCCTTTATTTCCATCTGCCGCTCCACTGCCGAGTTTTCTCCCTCTGTCAAGGTTTCATTGGCAAGTGAGTGACTCCTTCGCCTGTTAATCACCAGATCCCAACCAACTGTGGTGCTATCCCTCTGGAATCTGTCAAACTGTTGGAACTCTTCTCCCTGCTGGGGGCAGCCGGGTGACCTTAAAGCATGGGTGAAAGACACTTCCAGCTTTTTCATTCACAAGCAGAACTAAGCATGCATCATTACGCTCTGTCGGCAAGTTTCTCCCCCCTTCTACTGCTGCTGCGTCTGAATCTCAGTTCCGCTCAGCCTCCAGCAGAAGGGACAGAGTCTTGTGAGAGGAAATCTCACCCAACATGTGCGGCTGTATCCAGGGAACCAAATATTTCCCCCGGTGGCCCTGCCTCAGCATTGCTTCTTGGACTTGCTGTTCTGGGATAGCCTTTCTGGAGGCGGGGAGGGGCTGGGTCACTTCAAAAAGCATGGACGCTTCTGGAAAGAGCAGCCTGGATGGTGGCTTAGGCAAACTCAAAGGGAAATCATTAAGTTCTGGAATTCCTAGTGCCTTTTCCATCACGCTTGTTAATCCATCAGGGGGATTAACACAGGGTGGAGCTTGCCCATGTAGCCGCTTGGTGGGGGGCGGTGGTTTGGGAATAGCCCCACAGACATCAGATGGATACCATGTCTCGGGCTGGCTCTGTCTCTTACTGGCTGGAGACTTCGGGCAAACTACCTGCTTACTCTCTCTGAGTAGCTGTGAAATGGGAATATTTTCCCCTCATTATAAGCAATGAAGCGGCTATTATTACTTCTTAAAATATAGTGTATTTTTTTGAATAGGGTGAAGGTCAAGAGTATGGGCCCTGGAGTCAGACAGACTTGGGTTTAAACCCCAGCTCTGCTCCTCAGTTCCTGTGTGGCCTTGTTCAGGTTGGCCCACTTCTTTTGAGCCTTGTTTTCCCCATCTGAAAATGGGAACACTAATAGTACCCACTTCGCAGGGCTGGGAGGATCATATGCGATAATATACATAAAATGCTTAACAGAGTACATGCACATTTTAATAGTATTATTACACCTTTGACTAATAAAAACTAAACAATTGCTCCACACACTCTTTCAGGGTAGATGTTCTCAAAGGCCGTGTCCCGGTGCTAAGCAGGTCCTACTCTGCCCTTGAACTCTACTGCAGAGAAGGAGCAAGTAATATAAATTATTATTATATTAGTACTAATATTACATTTCCTGTCTAGAGTGCTTAAGCTTTCAAAGTGCCTTCATTTCTATTTTTTTCTTTTAAACTTACAAGTTTTAAGGTGCCAGAAGATATCCCTATTTCATAGATGAAGCCACAGAAGCCAAAGAATGGATGTGACTTCTCTGTGGTCACACAGCTCGACAGAGCCGAGACTCCGGATCGGACTTCCTGCTTTCTACTGCCCCATTCTCCTGACCTTCACAAAATATTCATCAAGGAGTCAAGTTGCAAACAACAACAACTAAAATACATGCCAGCTCCTACATGCGATGTTTCATCTTGTGCATTTGGCAGTGGGAAGGCTCTCAGGAACAGTAAATGAGAACTGTAGAGAGAATGCCGCTCTCCCAAGCCCTGGGTCCTCTGGGGAATCTGCAGTGCTCCATCAGCACGGTCCTGGCTGCCTCCTGCTCACTTGGCCCATCCCTGAAGTCTTTTCTTAGACTGAAGTCAATGAAAAGAAATGCCCTTTTAAAAACCTGGAGAATTTTATAACAGCCCTGGAGACAAAAGTCCTGGCTTTTCCGTATTCTCCCCACTGACACTGTATAAGTCCTAGAGGGTTTAAGGCACTGGGAACAGTTCTATCAAAGAGAAGTGATTTATTGACACAAGGAAAGTGGCTCCTGTGGTGCTGGGAGGGACTGAAAGTGGGGGAGCTGCAGAGGTCACCCCCAGGTTTCCACAAACGTTGTGGCTGGGAGTTAGAAGTACTGCTAGAACTTTGTTGTGTCCCATTACAGCGACTTTCCTTTTGTGTTACAGCCAAGTGATGCTCCACTTCGTTCCTACAGAAATTCCCGTGTCTCCTCCTCTGCCACCGCAATGGTTAAGTTATTAACGGAAATTGCCGGAAGGCAACCTGGGCTATTTTTTTTTCTGTAATTGAGGAGTATTCCACTTTATCTATTTATTAAACATTTTTTTAAATGTTTATTTATGTATTTTGAGAGAGAGAGAGAGAGAGAGAGAGAGAGAGCGAGCACGAGCAGAGGAGGGGCAGAGAGAGAGGGAGACCCAGAATCTGAAACAGGCTCCAGGCTCCAAGCTGTCAGCACAGAGCCTGAGGTGGGGCTTGAACTCACGAATCATGAGATCATGACTTGAGCCAAAGTCAGACACTTAACTGACTGAGCCACCCAGGCTCTCTGATAGTATTCCACTTTATCATTGCTTCCCTCTGATTACCGAATACTAAATTTCCATCAAATTGTCAACCCTCTGCATTTTACTGGCTTCATTCACTGATTTATTTTGTTTGGTTTGCAGTGAATGAATATTTTTTAAGTACCTACTGCATGTCAGGCACTTAGGAATAAAATAATAATTGTACATTTTGTTTAGTGGGAGGGGAATCAGACAAATAAATATAATGTCACAGTGGAAGTGATCAGAAATTATTTTTCTTTGATGTACAGATAATGAGATAGGACATTTTAAGTGACCTTCCCACTTTCCTAATCACGGTTGGGCAGGAGTGAAAAGGACACATCTTTTTAAGTTTTTTAAAATGTTTTTAAAATTAATTAATTAATTAATTGATTGAGAGAGAGAGAGAGAGAGAGAGAGAGAGAGAGAGAGAGAGAATGTGAGCAGGGAGAGAGGCAGAAAGAGGGGAGAGAGAATCCCAAGCAGGTTCTGAGGCCACCAGAGCACAGCCTGATGCAGAGCTCCATCCCAACAACTGTGAAATCACAACTTGAGCTGAAACCAAGAGTCGGATGCTTAACCGACTGAGCCACCCAGGTGTCCCGAAAATGGCAAATCTTTTGCATCGCTCTTCAGTAGAACTCCCTGTGATGCAGGAAATGATGGGGAGTGTGTTGGCTCTTGGACATGGCTGACCCTCTAATGATAACGGAGCTATGTAATCAGGTGTGTGAGCCTCAAGGAGAGGTCTCAGAGAAAGAGAAAGAAAATGGTGGCTTCACAGCTTCCTTAATTACTGGCTCTGTGGCCTTGGGCATTTGATTAAACTCTTTTGAGCCATCGTTTTCTCATTTGTAAAATGGGAGGATAAAATTATCTATAATCCTTACACAGATCTCCTCACCTCAAATTAATGGGGTTTTCTTCCCCCTTTTCTTCCTGCTTGTGATAACCGGGGGTGAAAATTAAGTGATAGGACTAGAATTAAATAATCTGGGGGAAATTTTTGGAAAGATTTGCTCCTTTCTCTTGCCTGCGGAGTGTGTGGTCACCATCCATTCAGGTATTCACAAATAGTTACCGAGCTCTCGTTGGGTGCCAGAAGTTATGACAGACTCTGGATAGTCAGCAAAGATGCAGCCAAAGAGCTCCTTTCTCACAGGCTCACTGACAGCAGACAGCCAACAAAGAAACCGACCAATCCACAGGAGGATTTCAGATCATGCTGAGAAACATGAAAACAAGAACCTGGAATAATGTGATGCAGGAAAATTCCTATGTTAGAGTTGTCAGGAAGGGGCTACTTGAGGAAATGGCACTTAATCTGAGATGGAGTGATAAGGAGTCAGTCTTGGGAATATCTGGGAAAAGAATGTTCCAGACAGATGGCCACATACATGCTAATGCCCTGTGGCAGGAGTATGCTTTCTTTATTATATGTTGGACAACTTTTTTTCACTACCGTACTCTTAAGGATCCTCTCTAGACACCCCCCCCCCCGCCCAGTGCTCTCCTTCTCCATGAAATTTTAATACCACAGACATATTGTATTCCTACTGGGAAATTGAGCTTTGGAGGGCCACAAACTAGTGTCTTGTCTTAGGATTTTTTTGTTTGTTTTTGTTTTTCCCCTTGAGAGGCAAGGTTCATTCCCTTGGAAGTGAAGACTCATCACTTCTCAGTGATGACACTCAGAGACTTCAACAGTTTAAGGAAAGGAAAAATGGCAGCAAGCGTGGCTGGAGCTTGGCCACCAAAAGGAAAAGGACAGGGGAGACAAGGTCAGAGTTCATCAGTGGTTCTCAAAGTGTAGTCCCTACCGCCCAGAGCTTGTTAGAAATGCAGAGTGGTGCTCAACCATCTGTTTCAGCCAGACCCCAGGTCACTCTGATACATACAAAAGTCTGGAAGACACTGGGCTGTGTCATTTACTTCGCTGTGGGCTGTATAAGGAACATGGTCTTTATTTTAAATGCAGGGGAAGGCTTTTGGAGGCGTTTAGGTATGGGGGAGACATGATCTGGGGACACCTATAAAAGCAAAATCTGGTTACTAGGAGGTTAGGGTAGGGAGGCACAAAAGCTGAAGAAAGAGAAACAAGTCTTCTGGTTCTTATCTGTTAAATGGAGATACAAATCTGACCAACTTCATAAGGTTAGCTGTGAGGAATAAATGAATGAATACAGGTAAACCACTTAGCACAGTGCTTGGCACATAGTCTGTACCTGATGCCTATTAAAACTATTCTGTTTTGCCTCTTATTCCTTTCTTACAAATACTTACTGGTTAGTGTCCACATATAGATTGCCCATCTCCTTTTGATCCATCTGTTTTTTGCCAGTGTTACCAATTCAGGTGCTGGTGGGCTGGTAGAGTATCTCTTGGGCTAGTAAATCTGTAACACGTTTACAAGGCTGCCTCAGGTCATGGGGAAGGTCCGTGGTGTTCTATTCCTTTTTTTCCCTTTTTTCCTATGAAATTTAACTGTTGGCCTAGACAATGACACTTAATGTAAAACCTGAATTTTAGAATCAGTTCTATCATTAACTTTGGATGTTTTCCACATCTGTAAAATAAGAAGTGCCCTCTGTGGGGAGGGTGACCCGTGGTTGGAGTGTGACACCAGGCAACCCTGGATGTAAGACCTGACTCTGCTGCTCAGACCTTGGCCAGGCATGTAGCCCCCGTAAGTTGGTTTCTTTAACTTAAAAATATGAATACCAATAGAACCCTGTCTACCTCATGGATCTGAGGATGAAACACTGGAATGCATGGGAAGCGCCCAACACAGTGCCTGCCACAAAGGGACAGCCATGATGATGATGATGATGGTGATGGTGATTGAACCTGTCAGAGGTGCAATGTGGCTGTGTGGGCCCTTGTAGAATACTGGAGTTCTTTTTTTTTTTTTTTTTTAATTCTTTAATGTTTATTTTTGAGAGAGAGAGAGGCTGACTGCAAGTGGGGGAGGGGCGAGGGGGGGGGGTAGAAACAGAATCTGCAGCAGGCTCCAGGCCCCGAGCTGTCAGCACAGAGCCCGACATGGGGCTTGAACCCACAAACTGTGTGATTATGACCTGAGCTGAAGTCGGACGCTTAATCAACTGAGGTACTCAGGTGCCCCTGGAACACTGTAGTTCTGCAGGCCCCAGGAAAGGCAGAAAACATGTTTGGCTTGGAAAAGACATCAAGGCGACAGGTGGCTGACACACATAAACATCCTCAAACAGGTTGGTTTCTATACATAAGGGTAAATTCATCTGAGATAATCTGGCCAGCTCAGAACTCCATTGGGTTTCTTCCTATTACTGGCTCCTGAGAAAGTCTTAATGGAGGGGTTTAACTTCAGAACTGGTCTAATTCGGTCAGAAGAAAGCTCCCGTCCTTTATGCAGTCCACCTAGTCTTGCCTCCCCACCATCCTGCCCAGCCTTCCCCTTCCTCTCTGGGCTCCAGCCACCTGGTCCTCTCCTAGTTTTTCTTCTCTGTGATCTTCTTCCCACCTCAAAGCACAAGAGAGTGTGGAAAGTGCCTGTGTAATCCCACTCATTCTTAAAAACATAGATTAAATCTCATTTTATATTAGAAGCCATTGTGTCATTGTTATGATTAAAGACTCAGGACTCACACTGCTTGAGGCTCAAATCCTGATTTAGCTAATTTGCTAACCACATGGCCATGTGCAAAGGACCTCATCTCTCCGTGACTCAGTTTCCTGATCTGCATGATGGATACAATAGTGTTACTTGCTCTGAGGTTTAAATGAGCTGGTGCACATAGCAAATCTGGCTCTGTCACTGATACTGTGTTACTTTTTCTTTTAGCTCTGTGTACTTCTCTTTGTAGTACTTTTCACAGTTGTGAATAAATAACAATGTACTTTGTTTATGGTATCTTTCTCCAAGGACCACATCCGTCTCTTAATCCCTCTTTCTCAGCATGTAGCAAGTACCCTGAAAAAGCACCTGCTTTTCAGCAGAGAGGGAGACAGAATCTCAATTAGGACCTGCACTATCAGCACAGAATCCAATGTGAAGCTTGAACTCACACACTGTGAGATCATGACCTGAGCGGACACCAAGAGTGTCGCTTAACCAGCTGAGCCATCCAGGCACCTCGGTGAGTAGTTTATTTTAAAAAGAAGGAAAACAGGATAATGCAAAGCAGGATTTGTGTGCATGTAGGACCTCAGTATTGTTCTAACAAAGAGGGGTGTTTGCTCCTTGAGGTGGGCACTTGGCGATGTGCAGGGTTTCAGCAAACAAGGTTCTACCGCTCCACCTCAAACTGAAAAATCTCTGCAGATTTTCAGATGAATCCCTGAAGCCAGATGGCTGTTCTACTGCTGAACATAGCAATTACCTGCAGGTCCCACTAGAGTGACCTTATTCTCAACTCAACTCAGGCCAAGTACCTGAGGGAGCCGGCCCCCTCCATGCCCTGGTTGTTGATTCCTGTCCCCAGAGGAGCAGAAGAAACAGCTGGGGAGGAGGAGGTGAAAAGATTCATTCTTAGATTCCAAGTCCCTTCTACGGAGCCTGTGTCACCTCCAGGACACCACGCTTCTAGCTAAAACAAGGTTAGGTGCTCAAAAGTTCCACAAACTCATTTCTCTCTAGTTGGCATCACATAGAGGCCAACTAGTTTCTCACCATTTCTCTAAGAGACACTGTTTATTCCAGTTCTGTAGCTGGGATACACAGACCTCTCACAGGTCTATTAATGAGGCTAGAGAGGCTTGAAAACATTGCCCCTCACCCAGTATATGCAAAATGTGTTGGTGAGAATCTTGCCAGGAAGACTTTCTATAACTTTGATCAGATTTGTATTGGGTCCATATCCTTAAAGTGGTTTAGAACCAGGTCCTTTAAAAGGCGGACCCTTGACCTCAAGCTCAAGATTGAAGGCTGCAATGGGTACACTGCAATCTCTGGTCTGACCTTGTGCCTAGTGAAATCCAGACAAATGACCACAGGGTCAGGTAAGCCCCATGTGTCCAAAATGATGGAAGACTGGTAAATATTCCTACTATGGCAACGTGCAGACATCCAAGCGTGGGGTGATGAATAATTGGTTCATATTTATGAACATGAAGGGCACTGAAAAAAATTACCCACTCATTACTGTGCACACACCATCTTCTGCTGGTGACTGCCTATTTTCATGAAACTTTATTTCCTATATTTGGGCTACATGAAGAATAGTATCATTAAATAATATTAAATTAATAGATTATATTGTACATATATTATAATATATACATTATAATATATAACATGTATTAATTATCTATAACAATAATATGTATCATTATATATTAACTAATAGTAACTGCCCTTTATTAGGTATGGCTTCAGTGACAGAGGCTAGCTCTAATCCCCTTAACATTATAAGGTAATTTTAACAATTCCCATCAGAAGGTCAGTTCCTAACACTCTTACCACTTCCTCTCTCTCTGGTTTCTCTTTCATTTAGACAGAGTCCATCAAAAACATCAGTGGGCCACTCAACGCGTTTGGTGCCACTGCTGCAGTCAACGTCTGATTTCTACCCAAATACACCCTAGTCAGTTTAGTCCTTTGACCTCAAGGACTAAATTCCACTTAAATTCCACTACTCACAGCCATTTCCCATCAAGAGCTTTTTTTCTTTAAAATGTTTATATTTGAAAAAGGCGGGGGGAGAGGCAGAAAGACAGAAACAGAACCTGAAGCAGGTTTGAGGCTCTGAGCTGTCTGCACAGAGCCTGATGTGGGGCTTGTACTCACAGACCGAGAGATCATGACCTGAGCTGAAGTCAGACACTTAACTGATTGAGCCACCTAGGCGTGTCTCCCATCAACAGCTATTACACTCCCCGAGAGTGAGTGGCAAATGAAATACAAATCAATCTTGTAAGAGCCACAGAGAGTCACTGGAGAGTTTCCGTTCACATTCTCCTGCCTGTCGAGGCCTCATAGGTGTGGCGGATGCATCTATTCACCTTTGTGAGCCCACACCTGGCCCATCATAGATGCAGTGTACACCTGGGAAATATGTGTTGACTTTTAAGGAATTTGGAATCCAAGGAGCAGTGTCACATTTCAGGACATGAGTTGTATCCACCATTCACAAGGTGCTGATTTCTCCCTAGAGGGCACTACACTGATTCCAGGTTCAGTGATTTCGCCATTTCCAGCTCTGCCTTACTTAGTCTGCTCCTCCTCGTCTCCTGCCGTTGGCTCTACAGGCGCCTGGGTCATTGGAACACAAGCTCTGACCTCCTTTCTAGGTGAAAAGGAAAATGTCAGTGGAGAAGAAGAAACATGGGAGTGGAGGAGAGGAGAGAGGACAGGGAGAGACAAGAGAGAGGGAGATGTGGGTAAGCAGAGACAGAGCTGCAATTTTTCTGGGTGACAGAGCAGTAGCTCATATAATTAGAGGTGAAACATTTCAAAGCTGGGAAGGAGTCTCAGCATTAGTCTAACTTTTCACCCCCAGACGTGGACTTGGGGCCTGGATGGGAAGAGGCGGCTGTCCTAAGGCCACAGAGCTTATCTGTAAGCAGCAGAGTTAGACCTGGCACCCAGTCCCCTCTCTGTCCACTGTGCTGTTCAGCCATGTCCCACTGTTCTATCGGAAAAAGATTCTCTATTACGGAAAGTCAGTTTCTCACTAATTCCATTCCTGAGTGGAAAACCTAAATATAAATACATCAAATTGAAAAGGTGACATTAAGTAAAATCTTGAACATAAATACAAATTTTGCTTACTTGTTCATAGTAACTTCCAGGGACAGAAGGAAACAAAATCAAAAGATAAAATAAACCAGTGTAAGAGAACAGAAGTGAACCTCTCTTTACAGCTCCATCTACAAAGGCTTCCTTTAAGAAAAAAAAAAAATCTAAAATAAACAGAATGTGCCCTATATCTTGCTTTTTTCCACTTGCTGTTATTGGAATGATAAATTGTTTGCCTATCCTTGCCGGATTATATTAACACCTGTTAATGTATATTTTACCCTATATTCAGCTTTATCTTTCTAGTTTAAAAAGCGTTTCATTTAGGGGCGCCTGGGTGACTCAGACGGTTGAGTGTCCGACTTCAGCTCAGGTCCTGATCTCACAGTTCGTAGGTTCGAGCTCCAAGTCAGGCTCTGTGCTGACAGCTCAGAGCTTGGAGCCTCCTTCTGATTCTGTGTCTCCCTCTCTCTCTACCCCTCCCCTGCTCATGCTGTTTCTCTCTCTCAAAAATAAACATTAAAAAAATTTTTAAGGCGTTTCATTTAAACATTTTTGCAGTTTTTCTTGGTGTGCCTGGGTGGCTCAGTAGGTTGAGCATCTGGCTCTTGATTTAGACTCAGACCATGATCTCAGGGTTTCATGGGTTCAAGACGCACATCGGGCTCTCCTCTGACCACTCAAGGAGCCTGCTTGGAGTTCTCCCTCTCTTTCCACCCATCTCCTGCTCCCTGTCTCACTTAAAATAAATAAATAAACTTAAAAAAACAAAAAAAAATTGCAGTTTTCCAACATCAACCAAAAAAAAAAAAAGGTCTTTATCCTTTTTTAAAATTTTAACTAGGCTTCATGCCCAGTGTGGAGCCTATCACGGGTCTTGAACTACTGACCGCAAGATTAAGACCTCAGCTGAGGTCAAGAGCTAGAGGCTTAACTGACTGAGCCACCCAGGCACCTCCCCCCTGTCCTCCCACAAGCCTTAATTGGAGTTTCATGAAATCCATGTCAGGGACAAAGGTCTCCTACTAAACTGTTATCTTGAGACAGGCCTTTACTAAGAGCTACTAATATTTTTAGGTTCCTACAATATTTTCTAAGCAAAGAGAAGTGTTTGAGTACATTCTGAAAGTGACAGAGGACAGCTGGCTCCTTTACTTGGGGTCTTTCACCCACTTACTTGCCTGTTGGTTTCTGCCAGCAGTTGGAAGCACTGCAGAATTAGAAGCAAAACTTCATCTCGGATGTAGTTTCCACCTTTTTACTCCATGACAGAACAGCACACAGGAGAAATAACCCTAGTTGCATGTAATTCAGAGATGCTGGAAATTAGACAAAGCAACCAGCGGGTTCTAGAAACAACACAGTGGTGGGCGGAGCATAGCATCAGGACTCTAGAGATCTAGGCTGTGTCCTGCCCTTAATGGGGCATGAGATCTTTGGAATATTCTCCCACTACTCTGAATGTTAATCTTGTCACTAATGGAATGAAGGGACCAGACAAAGCGACTTGTAAGGTTTCTTCTGGCTCCAATAATGGCATAGATATATTACAATTCTACTCAACCAATGGTATTTGTCTACCACCCATTCCCTGCGCTCCCAAAAGTTATTGAGCCCCAGGGTGGGGCGTGTAGTATCTTCGGGTAAAGACTTCCGATCTAGTAGCTACCACTTTCCTGTCAGCTCCAAAAGGAGGGCCAAATACACGATACACTGGAATACACAGAATATCTGGACTAGGATTTGGAATGTCTAGGAATATTTTAGATCTTTTGCTAAGAAATGTAGTTTCTGATTCCTGAAGGGGCTGCATTGCAAGAGAGTCTAGAAAATTCTACCTACGGCCTGAATCTAAAGAATCAGAGGCCCTGTGTCCCATAATGGTGGGCTGAGAAGCAGGTCAAAGGACTACATTATGGATAAGATTATATTCCCTTCTAGTCCTTCAGGTCATTAGATACCTTTAGATAAAGATGATTCAGAGAGCACTGATTTGTTTCTTGGGCCACACTGTGGTGTTATATTATGGCAAGGGGGTATTACCTGGTCCCTATGGTGATGTATTTATTTCCTTGATGTTTCTCTTCTGTACCCAATCCTACCCACTTCCTCCACAGACTTCCTTCTATACGCAAGGGTTTTTCAGTCTCCTAGATGAGACAATTTCCTTTGTTTTCTGAAGTTAACCCAGATTTCCCTCCCCTCCTCCATCTCCAACATCTACCTATCATGGCAAAAAAAAAAAGACACTCGGAGTTAAACTCAATGAGTTTACCACACCACATTATAAGGATGGAAAGAAAAAAACCAGCTTCCCTTAAATTAGCATGTAGAACTTCCTCTGACAAATCATACAAGTTTTATGAATTAATTGATAGCCATCCGCTAAAATGATATTTCCAAGGTCAGAGCTTGAGCTGCTCAATTCTGATCACAAAGAGTCTTCACCATTAACTAGACTCAGGGACAAAATTCAATTTTCCTGCTTCTTTTTCCAGGCAAGACAGGAACAGACATTAATAGGTCCTTTTAGACTGGCTACTAATGAGTTCTAGATCCCCACAGAATCTTGGCTGCCAAGCGCTCACAAAGATAGGGAAGGCTCCAAACACAGAGTGCCAAGGACACGAGTAACAACTGGAAACTCAAAAGCATTCTCGTGCCGCTTAGGGACACAGTTCCCGCTGTCTCCCTGCCCTTCCCATATCCACGAAGAAGCTCGAGCCTTCAAAATTAACAATCACAAATAAAGAAAGTAAGAAAGAAAGGAAAGAGGGCTGGGGGGTGGGGAGTGGCAAGGTGGAAGGACACACTTCAACAATTGCCAAAGTTCCAAAGTAAAAACAAAGTAAAGGTCCCTTTTAGGACCTTCGAGGGAGCAGAGACAGCATTTAAAACAATGATAGGAAAACCCTCCAAAAGATGGGTGTTAAGGCTCATCTTCACTTTGGTATCAAACTGGAGCATATCCAACTCTTTTTTGGAAGAAGTCATTTTTTTGCAAAGAGTGGAGATAAACTTTTCATAGAGTTTTCTTTTCTGAAAGTTAGATTCTGGAATATTAGTACGTAGATGACTCCACCCCAGTATAATGTTAAAATCCACCCAAGATTTTCCTAAGAAATGCCAGTAAGCATTCACAAAGCACTGTCAGAATATTGTAAGAGAAATTGTTCTTACCTCGGAACCATGATCTCGGCTCATTTAAAGGGATTGGAGAGAATGTGCAGGACAAAGGACACATGTAGTAAGCACTTGTGATGTGTGTGTGTGTGTGTGTGTGTGTGTGTGTGTGTGTGTGTGTTTCTCCAAGTACAAGCTGGTGGAAGTAGGGACCTAAAAACCCTGACGCCTTCCGCTGCCATATAATCGCAAGGAAATGACCTTACCGTTTGTTGCTTTGATTAGAAACAAAAGCCTTTCAACATGAGTCAGGAGAGCAACGGGGAGGAAAAAAACCCAAAACTTTTATTTCTTTTGGCTAATTAAAGTTTCTCTTCCTTACATCTTTAAAATACACAGTAGAACGTTGTTTACTGTTCTCTAAACTTCATGGATAATATATGATCAGGGATGGATAATTATTCAGAGATGGGCTATGCTACTGAAGCATCTTCAGTTTTGGCTCTTCAGTCTGTATATATTCTGTACAAGGCAGGTGACTTAATGCTACAAACAGAAATAATATGGAACTTGACTGTATACTCATAGCCATTTTATGTCACTTGGAAAGAAACCCAGAATTCCGTGAGGCAAGAGCAGGAATGCCAGCCACAAACAAAAAATCTAGGCAGGATGACTGGGGTCTCACAAAAAGATCTATTTCATCATTTGCATTTAACAAAGGCATTACTATTGAACGAACTCAATGGCCAGGGAAAAATCACAGTACATTATACTCCAAGGTGGGGTGGAAAGAAAAATATACAGAATCCAGGAAAAATAATAAATTTTTGTATTATTTTTAGAACAGTTAAGTAATAGCTTCTGACTTGGTACCATGCTTCTCCCAAAAAAAAAAAAAAAAACCTTCTGAAATTTTGTGCAAGTGTGTGGTCTGGTTAACGACATGAATTCTAGAGTCAAACGTGGGGTTTGGTAGCTGTTTGTACTTGGGAAAGTTACTTGACTTCTCTGAGAATCCATTTCCTCTTTAGTAAAATGGAAATAAAAGTCCCTATCTTATCAGAGGTGTTGGAGGAATTAAATGAGATGATGCAGGCAGCACACAAAGAATTTTCCTGGTAGACAGGCATATACCACATGTACTTAATGAGGAAGTATTCCCCCTTTCCCTCTACCAAGAGATATCTTACCCCTGAGCCGCAAGAAAGTGGCTTTACCTTGAAGTCCTTTCAAAGACTCTGACTACTTTGAGCCACAATATATAGTCTGAGAAGGCACAATAGCCCAAAACAACCTCAGTCAGCGCCAAATTTAGATGTTTATAGGGGTCACTTGACGAAATCAGTGGAAAAGATGGCAGACAATTCAATACAGAGTTGGTAATTATTTGTGGGCATGTGACCTCACAATTGGAAGGCCTGGATGTTAGAAAAAATGAGTTATGGAAAGGAAAGGAGAGAAGAGGAGAGGAGAGGAGAGGAGGGGAGGGGAGGGGAGGGGAGGGGAGGGAAGGGGAGGGGAGGAGAGGAGAGGAGAGGAGAGAAAAGGAAAGAAGACAAGGGAAAAGAAAAGAAAGAGAAAGGAAGGAAGGAAGGGAAAAAAGAAAAAGAAAGAGAAAGAAAATAAGAAAGAGAAGGAAGGAAGGAAGGATGGAAGGAAGGAAGGAAGAAAGAAAAACGGAATAAATGAATTACTTATACCTTACTTTAAAAGACCATGCAGTAGGTGGTTATGCTGGAAGGCCATGGATGGGGAAGGAAAGATATGTAATAACTCCCCCAATAAAATATCATATATGGAGACTCAAAAAAAGTGCTGTAGCTCAAACGCCTTTGGCAGGAGCGACTCCGAGGCCAGTTACAAGGATGACTCCTAGAGGGGCTTCTGTTTCAGGACTAACACACAGATGCAGGTAAAGAGGCTGAAAAAACCCATTTTATAAAGAGGGAGTGCGCCAGACGACACTCACTCAAATTATCAATCTGTAGAACGAATGATCTTACACTTTAGAAACAGATATTCCACTATGTAACAAGATTCCTAAATTTGCATATATTCAAGTTGGCCCCAAACATATGTTTTGAGTCTTTTTACTGGGAAAATGGAGAATCGCTTTATGTTTGGGGGAACCTTCCATCTGTGTATATATAGCAGTAAAACGCCGTAAGTGGCAACTTTTCTCACTGGATTGAATAGTCTTCTGAGATAATTATTGTTACATTTCTGATTGTACACGAAAAGATTTTTCATGTTGAAGGAAAAATCAGAGTTTGGACAACCTGTTTCAGAACTGGGGCAACAGGATGGGCTAAAACAGGAGGCGGGACCAACTTGTAGGGCCAGGTGAAGGCCCACTTTCCAAATGCAGGGCTGGAGCAAGGTCAGGTTATGGCCTCGAGAGCACAAGGGAGGATTAAAATGAGGGGACTGTCAGAGTGTCTGTTGGTTTTGCTTATTCAGAGTCTGATTCACCTTTTTCTA
Organism: Suricata suricatta; assembly: GCF_006229205.1. Classification (NCBI taxonomy): domain Eukaryota; kingdom Metazoa; phylum Chordata; class Mammalia; order Carnivora; family Herpestidae; genus Suricata; species Suricata suricatta. The sequence continues at coordinate 35,534,668 of NC_043711.1, forward strand.
ATAACAGATCCCTGCTCTTCTAAGAGGGCACCATCTAAAGGGTTAGGGTGAGATCACCCTCACGCCCCCCTATCATGGGATGAACATGTGATTCGGGAATAGTGGGGAGAAAACCTCTACCCCATACTCCTCAGTGACAGGGACAGAGAGGTGTGTTTGCTCTTGTTCCGGAGTTATAAAGCTGCTGCAATGAATTTGGGGCTACCAGGGTACCTCATGCCAGGCAGAAGAGTGGGAGACAGATTCCAAAGACTATCTAAATCACCAGATCTTCCACTGGTGCTTAAGCTAGCTTTAACTTTTTTTTTTTTTTTTTTTTTTTTTTAAGAATTCATCAGCAGGGCGCCTGGGTGGCTCAGTCAGTTAAGCTTCCAACTTCACCTCAGGCCAGTATTTCACAGTGTGTGGGTTCAAGCCCCGCATTGGGCTCTATGCTGAAAGCTTGGAGCCTGGAGGCTGCTTTGGATTGTGTCTCCCTCCCTCTCTGCCCCTCCTCCCTCATACTCTTTGTCTCTCAAAAATAAATAAACATTAAAAAAAATTTTTTTTAAAGCAAAAAAAGAATTCATCAGCAAACAAAACGTCCGTTTGTGGGAGAACGGATGGCAATAATCAGATGCCGTTGGCCAGGTGACCAGTGCTGCTCATCACTGGGGTTGGTTGTCAATCCGAAACTGGGGAGCTTGGGGGGCTCCAGGAGCAAACGGCAGGGAGATCTGGGTGCTAGGGAGTCCGTCCTGGGGAAAGGGATAGTTCCCGCAGCCCTCGGGTAGGAGAAGGAGCTCTGTGACCTGCGAATCTGTTAGGAAGTGGTCCTAGAAGCTGGCAGTCAAAGGCTCCCCAGGAAGAGCAGCACAGCTCCCCCCACATCCAGCTCCAAACTTCTTCTAAGTGGTTCCTGCTGAGCTGCCAGACCCGGGGCGGGGACGAACCTGGATCTAGGAATGCAGACCTTAGGGAGCCCTGTGAAGGAGGCCCAGTGGGAAGGAAATTATACTCCGGGACAGGTCCAAATGAAACACGGACACGTGTGAAATCCGGCCTACAGAATGCAAATTGTGACACCATTAAAGGACCAACTAAGTGGTGAGCCTGTAGGAACTTTCACCACTGCTGGAGGCAGGGCAAGGGACAAATGTCCACCAATTTAGGCAAAAACACATGGCAGAATAGTCTTGATTTTTTAAAGGCATATAGAGGGCGCCTGGGTGGCTCAGTTGGTTAAGCACCCCACTCTTGCTTTTGGGTCAGGTCACCATCTCGCAGTTTGTGGGTTCAAGCCTTGTATCGGGCTCTGTGCTGGCAGCACAGAGCCTACCTAGGATTCTCTCTTTCCCTTTTCTCTGCCCCTCCCCTGCACACCCTCTCTCAAAATAAATAAATAAGCTTTAAAAAAAATAAAGGTATATAGAGACTTAGCAATCTTTCTGAAGAGCTTCACATTAATTACAAAACAATCCCTTTCATTACAGAACACTTCACATGCCAGAGGAAGGCCAGATGCACCATAACATCCCAACACCCACATTGTACTGGTTTTCTAAAACTCTGATGGCAGAGTCTAGCTCTGAACCATTTGCCATATATGAAGACGATGACCTTGAAGGCCAGCTCATCTCCTCCTAAACTTAGTGAGGTTGGCACTAAAGAAAGGTGTATTTCCTTTATAACTCCTCATCCTTCTCTCCCTTGATGCCCAGGACAAACTCAGCTTGTTTCAAATATTCACTGAGCACCACGTATGTGCAGGGCCCCGCGATGGAAGTCAGGATGAAAACGCTCCGGTCCAGACTCTCAAGGGATTTACAACCCAGATTGGTGTTTCGAAAAGAGAGCAGAGTGATCATCTTAGTTTTCACCTCACGCCCAACCCTGCAGTTGAAAAATTATGCATCCCTTTCACACACAGGCTGCTTTCTGTTCCTGATCTTTTATCAGTTTGTTTGTCAGAGCTCTTTGGAGACCTGCTTTTTCTCAGATTTGCATTCACTCCAATAACTAGTTTTTGGCCTAATACTAATGAGTGTATGACCTGAGTAGTCTGCAGGACCCCATGCTCAGAAATGGCCCATACTTGATTTAAAGTTCTGCTGTCTTGTAATACTTTTTAAATTTATTTTAGAGAAAGAGAGCGAGAGAGAGTGAGCATGTGAGTGGAGTAGGGGTAGAAGGGGGGGGGGAGAGAGAGAGAGAGAGAGAGAGAGAGAGATAGAGGATGAATCCCAAGCAGGTTCCACACTCAGCTCGGAGCCTGACTCAGAACTCAGTTCCACGACCCTGGGATCATGACCTGAGCCAACATGAAGAGTTAAACACTCAACTGACTGAGGCACTCAGATGCTGTTGTCTTGTAATTCTTAATACTTTCTGTGAACGGAGGCCGTACAATTTCTTTTTGGGCTGAGCCCTACAAATCATAGCCCGGTACTGTAGCTGGTCCTCTAGGTCCTCTCCAGGTGGTGGGGGTGCAGTGGTGAAAAGGAGAGATATCCATGGGGCACCAGAATTTTTTAAAAATGCAGAAATGAATAAATAAGGTAGTTTCAGATGAGGGTAAGACTCATGAGGAAAGTAAGAAGGTGTGATAAAGAAACATGGAGCGTGCTGGGTGGTAAAGGCGAGTTGTGGGTGGGACTGGAGGGCAGGAAGGAGCCCGCCATGTGCACCTGTCAGATCCTCCCTGCTTGGTTCAAGGCTATATATCACATGCTACATGGCAAGCTCTCACCTAGTACTTGAATAATACTTGTTTTTTTTTTTTAGAAAATGTTTATTATTGGGGGAGGGAGAGAGAGGGTGAGCAAGTGCACACAAGTGGGAGAGGAGCAGAGAAAGAAGGAAAGAAAGAGACTCCCAAGCAGGCTCCGCACTGTCAGCACAGAGTCCATTTCAGGGCTCGAACTCACAAACTGTGAGATCATGACCTGAGCTGAAATCCATTCGGACACTTAACTGACTGAGCCACCCAGGTGTCCCAAATAGAACTCCTGTTTTAAAAGGAAAAGCACCAGGGTCCCTGGGTGCCTCCGTTGGTTACACATCTGGCTTCGGCTCAGGTCATGATCTCACAGTTCTTGGATTGAAGCCCTGCGTTGGGTCGTGTGCTGACAGTGTGGAGCCTGCTTGAGATTCCTTCTCCCTCCCTCTCGCTCTGCCCCTCCCTGACTTGTGCTTTCTCTCTCTCTCTCTCAAAATAAATAAGTTTAAAAAAATTTAAAAGGAAGAGTACCGAACACAGAAAGCTACTTCATAATTTATTAGAAACTGGGACAGCGTCACTGACTGATAAGGAACATTTGAAGTTTATTTAAGGTCTCCTTCAGGATCACATGTTCTAGCAGTTGGAGGGGGACACCACGTCCAGGAAAAACAACCCTGATGGAAAAGTCCATTACTCATGTTCCCCTCCAGGAAGAAAAAGAGGGAAGTTTCTTGTTCGAGGCATATTCTCTCACTTTCTTAACCATAAGTGGAAAAACAGAGGTGGAAAAGAGAAAGGGAGAAAGGTAAGCAACAGGACGCTTTCCTTCTGTCTGCTTCACAGGATCGGCTCAGTGACTTTGGATCTGGGGCCATCATAAGGCACATGATGCAGGTTTTCAGGCAACAGACATAATACTACAAAATCTGATCTCATTCCTGTTTTTGGAAAAAGGAGCCAAAAAGGCCTTTAAAATCATCAAAAATATTCAAACGTTTATTGAAACGTGCATGTACTCACTTTTGTCTAATGCTACACGCAATAAAATAATAGTTCAAGAGCCCGTATTTACTGAGTGCCACCAGGCACTAGGTACGATACCCCATGCTTTACAGATTATCTTCTTTTATCGTAACAAAAACTCTCTGAAGTGGGTAGTAGTTGTCTCCATCTTACAAATGAGAAATAGTGCCTTAGCAAATCTGGCACCAAAAGCCCCCACAGTTGGGTGTAGAACAGGATTTGAACCTGGGGCTGACACGCTTATGCAGCCTTTCTGTTTGGCCACTGCGGGCAACAAGCAATGCGTCCAGGGGTGAGTATTCAGGCGTGCTGCTAGGTTTCCTTCCTGTACATCTGAAGACTCTGGTTTTGTTTTTCTTTTTAACCTCTCCCTTTGCATTTCTTTAAAAACGAAACAAAACTTTTTACAATGGAAAATTTCAAGCCCTTACAAAAAGTGACAGTCTGTGCAATGAACCTTCCTGTATCCTTCACCCAGTTTCAATAGTTATGAACACATGGTTGATCTTGTTGCATTAATGCTCTCATCCATTTTCTGTCCTTCTGTCCTTTTACTCTGAAGCAAATCTAAGCATTTAAATAATTTAATTTAAATTTCATCTGTAAATATTTTAATATAAAAGATAAGGACTTTTTTTGAGAGAGAGAGGGGAACAAATGAGCCAGGGGCAGAGAGAGAGGGAAAATACCACGAGGGGCAGAGAGAGAGGGAGATGGAATGACAGGGAGAGAGAGGGAAAAAGAGAGAGAAAAGCGGGGCTCAAGTTCACCCGATGTGGACTCGAACTCACGAACTGTGAGATCATGACCTGAGTTGAAGTCAAATGTTTCATGACAGAGCCACCAGGTGCCCAAAGATAAGGATTCTTTTTAAAAGCATAACCCCGATTACGCCAAAACAAGAGTTACAATATTTGTTAATATCATCAGATTTCCAGTTAGTGCTCAAATTTCCAGTTGTCTTGTTAATGTGTTTTTTTTCAAGTTTGTTTGGACGTTTACTCAGAAAAGGTCCTCACTTTGCAATTTGTCAATACTTCTCTTGAGCTTCTATTAATCTACAGCTTCCCCTTCCATTCATCTTGCTCTCTTTCTATCTCATTGCAACTTATTTATTGAAGAAACTGAGCTGTTTATCATGTACATTCCACCATCTGAGTTTTGCTGATTGTATCTCAGTGGTGTCATTTACATGGTCTTCTGTCCACTGTATTTCCCGTAAGTTGGTTGAATCTGAAGCTTCAATCAGATTCCAGATGCATCTTCTTTGGCAAGATTATGTCATAGATTGCCACCTGTGTTCTTTCATGGGGGAGGCGGCTTCTCTTTTGTGATATTAGCTCAACAGCTACATCATTTAATGGATTAAGGGTTCCAATATGGTGAATTTCTGTTTCTGTGACCCTTTATTTATTAGCATGAATATTTCAGTAATGAGAAGTTGACCCTCAGAGCACCTGGGTGGGTCAGTTGGTTAAGCCCCTGATTCTGGATATCATATGTGCTCTATGACATGAAAAACAAGTTGGGAAGCATTGGCTTAGGGACTAGCCAGGATATTCCCAAGTTGCATGCAGGGTGGTATTGATTCCTGACCAAATCAGGTCTCTTACGATGCAAGAAGCGGGGGAAAATTGGCTCTTGGAGGCAGGCTTAGAAAATGAATGGGGGGTGGGGAGGGCACCTGGGTGGCTCAGTCGGTTAAACGTCTGACTTTGGCTCAGGTCATGATCTCACAGTTTCTGAGTTCTAGCCCCATGTCGGGCTCTGTGCTGACAGCTCAGAGCCTGGAGCCTATTTCAGATTCCATCTCTCCCTCTCTCTCTGCCCCTTCCCCACTCATACTCTCTCTCTGTGTCTCAAAAATAAATACATATTAAAAAAATTGTTTTAAAAAGAAAGAAAATGAATGGGGACTAAGAGACCCTGTAAGGGGACAAACACAGCCAGTAAGTATCATGTCATGTAACCATCGTGTCTGTGCTGCATGGCCACTGCTACCATCGTAGTTCTGCCTTCCAAATGTTCTGTCAGCCAGCTCTCCACTCCAAGTGCAGGAGCGCACAGGTACCCGGGGCCAGGTCGAGGCCTTGGGCCCGTCCTCTAGTTGAACCACAGGGCAGACAGAGGAAGATCTAGCGTCCTCGGCAGCCATGGGAGGAAATCTGCACAGGGACCTGTCCTTTTGCCATTTGCATGGTAGGCACCTCCAAAAGAGAGTGGGGTACTGGCAGAATGCCAATAGTGAGTGCTGTGCCACCAAAACATGACGAAAGCCCTCTTTGAAGGATTTCCTGTGGCAATTCCAATTTACCTCCGAGTTAGGCTGGCCCTGGTGGAAGGCTACACACAAACAGATCTGCAGGTCAGTCCATCCTTGCCCTCGGGAGTCTAGCTCACAGACGACCATGACATTAACGGGACCAGCAGTTTCCATCACCAAAGTAATCAGTTCTGGTGGCTCCCAAAATGAGACAAAAGGCAGTTTCATGGTCGCTTGTGGCTATGAAATCTCATCGAGACAATTCAACTCTGGCAAAATTATCTTTAATAAATATGGACTTAAAGGGCCAGAAAAGCTCAAAGGCCTAGGGCATCGAAAGTGAAAATGGGAAAATAAATGGGGTGTCATTTTGCTCTCCTGCCCCAAGCTTTATCCCTTGTTACCAAACAAATAATAAATAAAGGCCTCTGTGATCCCTTTCCAGCGTATCTAAATGAAGTATAGAACATTCATAGAAGAGACAAAACAAAATTGCTGAAATCCACTAACTAGCAAATGGGGGAAACCATAGTAGGAAACCAAACAGGATAGCAAACATAGAAAGAAAGAACTCTTCCCCACTATTTCTAAATCTTCAGATGGCAGTGCCTCACAGAGAGGCTAAATGAAAATGTATCTTTAGGATATGTGGAGTTTAACGCAGCAATGCTCTACACCAACTTACTTTAACCACACAAGAGAATCCCATACTACTTTGAGATGACAAACATTTTCTAAGAGACTAAAATTTGCCCTCAAGCCTGGCTCTGAGAACATGCAAAACCTGCAATTCATACTGTATAAAATGCAGAATGTGTTACTCCTGACATTCTTGGGCAAGAACAATTCCAGTGTCCTGAGCTTTATGGTCCTCAAGAAAGTTATGAAAATTGGACAGCTCCCCTAATAAATGAAATACAGTGGAAAAAAGGTCTAAAATATAAAAGCTTTGGCTACAAGAACGGTATAAATCAAAAGTTGTTGGCTAGGGTATGGACAAGAAAGATTCTTGTTCATTCTACAGCAGCATAAATTCGTACAACCTTTTTGGAAATCCAAATTCTTTCCCCAAAAAAAGGATTTATCTTGTTGAAATTCTCCCACAAATGTTTTGCATACAAAGATGTCCACTTTAGCACTTAGTAAAAACTGGAGGCAACCTAAATGCCTATTTATAGGGGATTGGTGAAATTAACTCATATCATTGAGTATATGACAGTTATGGAAAATAATGAGAGCTCAGTATTTAAATACATTTCAAAATAAGATGTGTATGATGATCTCACCTTTGTAAAAATTTTATATTAATGTAATATGTATGGCACTCTAGGTTTAGAAAAGATCTGGCAAATATATATCACTGATAAAGTAGCTTGACATTTAGGCCATGCATTTCTTTCATTTTTTTTAGTTTATTTATTTATTTTGAGAGAGTAGGGCAGGGACAGAGAGAAAGGGAGAGAGAGAATCCCAAGCAGGCTCCACACCATCAGCAAGGAGCCTGAAGTAGGGTTTGAACTCACAAACCGCAAGATCATGACCTGAGCCGAAATCAAGAGTCAGATGCTTGACCCACTGAGCCACCCAGGTGCCCCTAGGCCATGCATTTCTAGAACAATTATATTTATGGATTTACATTATTTTATTTATTTTTAAAGTTTATTTATTTATTTTGAGAAAGACAGCGAGAGAAAGCAGGGGAGGGGCAGAGAGAGAGGGAGAGAGAGAGAATCTGAGAATCCCAAGCAGGCTTCATGCTGTCAGCATGAAGCCTGATGTGGGATTTGATCTCACAAAGCCTAAGATCATGACCTGAGCCGAGATCAAGAGTCAGACGCTTAACCAACTGAGCCACCCAGGTGATCTTGGATTTATATTATTTTAATGATTAAAAAAAACTATGGTACTCAGATAAGTAGAAATATTACGTTTTACTCTTTAGTAATCCTATCAGCAATGATTAGTAATCATTATTAAATGGACACACAAGACAAACACTTGGGGAGACAATTTACATGCCGGGTGCAATGACACAGGATTAAACGGGACAGATCCCTGTCTCCCAGAAACACTTTTCACAATAACCTGGATCATCTGTTTGAAATAGAAAATTTTAGACTATAAAAAATTACATATACCCTTGCTATAAAAAACGTAAATTCAGAAGTATGAAAGTAAAATGAGTAAAAAGCTCTCCTTCATCCATTTCCCAGGGGTAAAAATTACTAATGGTTTGGTGTATATATTTCCAACCATATTCTCCCATGTCAAGAAATATATACACACATTTCTTGCATAGTATCTATATTTGTTTCTCTCCCCTCCCCCATATACTCATCTTGTATACTGTTCTGTCCTTTGTCTTTGTTTTCACTCAAAATTCTATCACTGACAATTTGGGTAAGCTGTGATATATATAGTTCTACACTCTTCCTACTGAGCTCATGGAGTCCATGGTACAGAAGTATGATCATTTTATCATTTGTTCTCCGCTTCACGTCTCCGAGGGTTTGCTATTTCAAATAATGGTGTAAATGAAAATCTTGTATATATACCATTATGTAAGAATATCCTTACGATGACTTCCTAAAGTGGAAATGTTTGGTCAAACAGGGCACATATTTCACATTTTGATTGGCTGTAACTAAACTTCCCTCTGAAAAGATTGTAGTAATTTACCAAGTCAATTATAATTTAATTCTTCTGCTTCAACATGTCCATTTCCTCTCTTACCTCATTAGGTAAGTTCACTTAGATGGGAGAGGAAAAGAGCATCTCATTTCTAGGATACTTTTCCTTGACTTTTCTGCCTATTTTAGTAGCCAGGGACTTTTTCTTAATCTATAATTTGTTGAGTTCTTGTCATGTCCCCAGTTCTGGGCTGAGTTATCCAATGGCATTCTTTCATTTAAACCTGACACAATACTTTGAGAATTTATGTCCCTATTTTATAGGTGACGAAGCTGAGGCTCAAAGGGGTTAGGAATCATGCCCTGGGCAGCACAGCCAGTCAGGGATGAGGCACCGGATTAGGACTCACATCCATTTGTCTCCAGCGTCCTCAGCTCCCAAAGGATACGTGTATATCACTCAAAGGAAATAGATAAAACTTTTCATCTCATTAAAAGGTGTATTAACACAGAACAGATGTCATAAATATCTGTAAGTAATGAATGAAGCCACTTTGGTCTAGAAAGAGCACTGCTGTTGCCCATTTCATCTGTGTTCTTTTCTTCACACGTTCCTCAGGCCTGTAACCTCCCACCTGGCCTGGGAGAGAGCTGGTGGTTGCTGGGGAAGGAGGGGGGCAAGCGCCCCATTGTGAGTGACCCGCTCTACTGCTCTCTACTTAAACGCTCCATAGCCCCAGTGCGGCAGCCATGGAATGGCCCCATTTCACAGGCAGGCAAGCTGAGCCAAGCTGGGAGGTGACACAGGAGTTCCAGTACAGAACCAGTTCTCTGGTTCTCTGGCTTCTCTTTAAACCGATGGAAATGGATGAGGTTATTCACCAGTTTTCATTTCCTGAACTTCATCAAAATTGACAGCAGCTTCCTAAAAAGGCCATCTGTTACGGAACCTAACCAGATTATTGACACTAATTACTCAGGGTCATAACATAACTTAAAAAGTGATGTTGAAGGGGGAACCTGGGTGGCTCAGTCAGTTAAGCATCTGACTCTTGATTTTGGCTTAGGTCATGATCTCGTGGTTCATGGGTTCAAGCCCGCCCCCGCCGCCCTGGGGTTGTCTCCCCCTCTCAAAATAACTAAATCTAAACCATGAGAGACTCTTGAATACTGAGAACAAACTGAGGTTTGATGGGGAGGGGGAGAGGGGAAAGGTGGTGATGGGCATGGAGGAGGGCACTTGTCGGGATGAGCACTGGGTGTTAAATGGAAACCAACTTGACAATAAACTATAAAAGAAAAAATCTGAAAATATTAGTGATGTTGAAGATTGGGGGAAAAAAGCAAAAGTTATGCTTGGTGAATATGCTGGTTCATGGTTCTACTTTCTGGAAAAACTTTGGATACAGTCATATATATATACACACACATGTATTTATACATTTATTTATATGTTTGTCCTCACACATATGCATATACATATACATTATAAATTATTCATATGCTTAAGCCTGACCTAGTTAGCTCAGAGAAAATATACAAAAAAGAAGTCAGGAGAAAAGAGAAATGGATAGAAAGACCAAAATTAAGTTTGATTTACTTAAAACACACAAAATATACTGCACAAAGGTGTGGCAAAGTTGGGCTGTATTTGTCAAGTAAGGCAGCATAGGAGCCTGAAAAAAAATTAAATCGATCCGACTTGGTCGTAAATAAAGGGCACTGTTCAGACTCTGGCACTAACATCTCAAAAAAAATTGTTTTTTTGAAACTGGGAGTTGGCTTCTGAAGTATTAAAGGAAAAAAAACACACTTGCTAAAATATGTCATTTCCAAAAGGCATCTGAGAACCAAGTCTTATGAGCGGGGCTAGAACTATACCGGGCATCAAGACCTCGAAATATTAACATATAAAAGCTTAAGGAAGAAAGAGCCCATACATTTAAATATGAGTTGAGAGTTAAGACTCTTTATATCCTGACCAAATTGTTTCAAACTTAGACATTAATTTCATTTAAAAACTGGTGTTAGAGCATTTATTAAAGGTAGATGCACTTTGTCTTCAGGAATTATTTGGGAAATTCCTAGTATTTCGTGTTTTTGCTGGGGATTTTGATTCTGACATTATTTGAGGTTGATAATTAGACACAATAAGCAGCTCTTGTAACTCAAAGGGTCAAATTCTCTTTATATTGTCTGTTCTTGCAGAATTTTAAAAATCCTGGACACAGCCAAAGACCTAGGGAAAGCAAGCTTTTAATTAACTGCTAATGATGACCAGAAAAAAAAAATGTTTTTTTTTTTGTTTTCTCCCAAGAATCCAGGCAAATCCAGAGGGTCCTTCCTTCTATCCGTAACTCCACTGGATGGGAATGACAGGAGACAGGGTCAGAATGATGAGCCGTGTCCACAGCAGCCAAAAAAAAAAAAGAAAGCACAATATCTGAAGTGTCTGTCAGCGTTGGTCAGGCCACACAGGGCACCTTCCAGAACCTAACCGCAGGGCTGGGCACAGGAAACAGCGATCACTTGACTATAGGAGCTGACAAGAGCTGCAGAAACTGCCAACTTCCCCACCCTGGGCCGGGCACAGACCGGGACTTGCAGCTGGCTGTCCACATGAGCTAGGTTCCTTGGGCGAGCCCGTTTTCACAGGCCCTGGAGGAAATAACCTCGTCTCCGATCTCTAACACAGCTTTTTGAATGAACTGGGAACAGAGACACATCAGAGAACATATCAGAGAACCCACACAAATTTATTCTCAAGCTATGATACTTTTGTTGGCTTGGGGCTATTTTCAATAACCAAAAGCAATAAACATACACACACAAATACATTTCGACCTGCGTGGCATTTTCCTGGCATGAAGTTTCCCAAACTTTATAGATTGCAAACATTCCCTTTGGACAGACTTCCCCTAACGCCACATTTTCCCTCCTCTGATTCTTGGTGTCTCCCTACACCACAGGCTGACACCACTCCTACCCAGGTCCCCAGAGGGTCTTGCTGGACATCAGAAACAAACTTGTAACTGTCTTACCCTTCCCTAGCCATTCCCCACAGAGTGGCTAGAGCAAGCTTCTTAAAGTGTAAAGCAGATTCCTTTGTTCATTTAGTCAAGGAGTATTTCCAAAGGATATATTAGGTTCCAGGCACTGGGGACACCACACCAAACAAAGCAAAGTCCCTGCCCATCTTCGGCTAATGTTCTGGTCGGGCAGACACCATGAGCATCTAAATAAAGTTTTAATATCAGGTGGCAATAGGGTTAAGAAGAAAAAGAAAGCAGGATAAGAGACGGGTCAGGGGTGGCCTTGCTGGTTGGGTGACATCTGAAGAAAGAGCTGCAGGTAGTGAAGGGGGAAGCCTGCATACGGACCACCAGGGTCCAGGCGGAGAAAACCCCAGTGGCCAAGACTCTGAGGGTGGAATGCACGTGGCAGGTTTCAGGGACAGCAGGGAGGCTGGTGTCGATGGAAAAGAGTTAGGGGACAAGTGTGAGGAGTTCACACCAGAAGCTTAGTGTGTTTGCTGACAACGGGGTATAGGAACCTAGAGAAAGAGGTGCTGATCACATGGGGCCTCGTAGGTATGGTGAGCCCAGCTTTTTCTGAGATGGGACATCACTGGAGGGATTCACACATGAGAATGGCATGATCTGAGTTACTTCTGGAGCCTGGATCGAGACTATTCACGATGAAGTCTCAAGCAGTTCACTCATCCCTGCTATGGCTCTCGGATTTGAGAGAGAGGGAGAATGGAGAGTGTGGAAGTCCCAGGCGTGGCAAAGGGAGGGGTTGAATGGTTTGTAAACTAAGCCCATCCCCTGTGATGGCTGAGGGAATGGGATCTGTATTTAGACAGCACTGAGCTCCAATCTTTGCTCTCGGATGAGTTACTGAGCAGCTCTAAACAGTTCCCGCATTTGCCAGGTGGGTTCAAGAATACCTATTACATGTCACTGTTAGGAGAATTAAATGAATTGGTAACTATAAAGTGCTTAGCACCATGTCTGACACAAAATGTTCACTAAATAGAAATAGCCATAGCTAACACATTTTTAAAAGTTCATTTATTTATTTTGGGCAGGGGAGAGAGAGAAAGAGAGAGAGAGAAAGAGAAAGAGAGAGAGGGAGAGAGAAAGTGTGAGCACACAAGTGGGGAGGGGCAGAGAGAGAATCCCAAGCAGGCTCTGCCCTCTCAGTGCAGAGCTCAACTCAAGGCTCGATCTCATGAGCTGTGAGATCATGACCTGAGCCAAGATTCAAAGTCAGATGTTTAACCAACTGAGCCACCCAGGTGCCCACCATAGCTACCACTTTTTTAAACAGGCACCCTAGTGAAATCTTTATTTATTTTTGTTGTCCCCTCAACAACCCTGAGTGGTAGGCCCTATTATCATTCTCATCTCAAACACAAGAAAATGAGGCACAGAGAGGTCACGTAATTCGCCCATGTCACACAGCTACTAAATGGAAGTGTTTGGAGTTATATCCTGGTCACACTCTGCACTCATAACTCCCAGTAAGGTAACTGTAAGCTTAGGATCAAGATTTTCAACCCATGTTATTTTTAACCCTCATACCATGTAAATGTGAGTGTTGTTTTATCTTGCATTGGTAAAGAAACAGGCTCAGAGCAATTAAGCAGCTTGGCTCAAGGTCACACAGCTGGTAAGTCATGAAGCCTTGATTTCACCAGGTCCAGCTGACTACAGCTCATTCTATTTCCCTATTTTATCAAGGCCCTTTTCTTTCTCGGATAATAAGCATCTAATCACATTTTAATGAGACAAACTCATTTCTGTAAAAATATTTGCTGGCTACATTACCCAAGGGTAGCATGATGCTTGTAATAACTGGGTCTCCTTAGCAATTTCAGATCTCAGGGTCATATCAAAGGAGAGCTTACACAGATGAGAAAGACAGTGGTCACGGGTCCTGTAGCCTTCATGCAGAAGAGTCTAGGGTTCAGGGTTGAGAGAGGAAGGCTTAATGGCTTCCTAGTGTAGAGAAAGTAATGAAACAACAAAATAGCTGTGAGCATCTTTGCTCTCATGTTAAGAGTCAGAAGATGTCAGGGTCTCATGAGAAAAAGCTGTGCCATGCGCCTGGGTGGCTCAGTCAGTTAAGTGTCCAACTCTTGGTTTTGGCTCAGGTCATGATCTCATGGTTTGTGAGTTCAAGCCCAGTGTCAGGCTTTGCGATGACAGCATGGAGGCTGCTTGGGATTCTCTTTCTTTCTCTCTCCCTCTGTCTCTGCTCCTCCCCTACTTGCGTGCATGCACACTCTCTCTCTCTCACTCTTAAAATTAAGAAATTAACTTAAAAAAAAAGCTGTACCATGCAACCACGTGGGCACAGTGTCTCTCCACAGAGGTCAGTGGGCCCCTTTCCTGCTTGCTACACTAGCTGGCAATTCTTAGTCTGGGGTGGAGAAGAGGAAGGAGGAGCCAAGGCTTCTGCAGATTTTAGGGTTCCAATGTCTATTCATAAAAATAAGAAATGGAAAACACTGCACCTATAAAGATAACAATTTGCCAGGCACGAATCCACCCCCCCCAACCATCTACCCACACATATATCTAACAATATTTACTGAAAATATCAGTATGTTTAATTTCTACCATGATCCCAGAAAGAGAAACACTTTAAGTGAGATACCATAATTATCTACCATTTATAGCAAAAAAAAAAAAAATCAGTATCAGAACTCACATGGCTAAAAAAAGGTGAGTTAGGATTAGAATTCAGGCTGAGTGTATAAACTTCATTTTTAAGCACCAGGCTATGTTTCTATCCCATGTTTGCTGAGTCAATGAATAAGTTAATAAATTGATAAGACTCTATCTTTATGTGTTGTTTACTTTTTAATAAACAAAGTAGCAAGTCAGTGGCAGGAGGCTGAGCACTGGAGTCTGTCGGAGCTCTGTTCAAATTCCAGCACCATGACTTATTAGTTAATAAGTATATAGAACCAATAAAGTGGAGTTCATGATATCATCTTGTAGAGTTGTTACAAGGACAAAGATAAGACACAACATGTCATAAAGCTGAAAATCTTCTGTCCATACACTGGAGAAGTGCTTGCTCATAAGCCCAAGGAAACGAGCACAAAACTGTTCACTACTGTCTTTTGAGACACTGAAAAATCGGATAAAACCTACAGATCCATCAACAAAACGTGGGTTATATTCATGCAATTGAATATAGGGATTAAAATGAATTTAGAGACAAATCCCAAAAGCTTGTTGAGAGAATAATAAGGTAGTAGTATGATACATCCTCATATAAATTTGACATAAAGTGATATATATTTATAGATACAAACATAGGTGTGAAATTATAAATGAATGAGAATGAGGAATGAGAAACACGAACTTCGCAGTAGGATCTTCGGGAGAGAGAAGTACAAGGGTGATTTCGACTGATTCTCTACAGTTTGTTATATATTTTTTAAATTTTTTGATGTTTGTTTATTTTTGAGAGACAGAGACAGAGCACAAACAGGCGAGGGGCAGAGAGGGAGACACAGAATCTGAAGCAGGCTCCAGGCTCTGAGCTAGCTGTCAGCACAGAGCCAGACGTGGGGCTCGAACCCACGAACCGTGAGATCATGACCTGAGCCGAAGTTGGGCGCTTAACCGACTGAGCCACCCAGGCTCCTCGAGTTTTGTTATATGTTTAAAAAAGTATCGAAAGCAAACATGGCAAAATATTAAGATGTCTTAAAACTGAGTGGTGGGTGCATGAATTTTTACTCATCCTATCTTTTACATTTTTATATATTGAAAAAAAATCCCTTCGGGGGTTTTGGTCTTGTTTTGTCTTGTTTTAAGATAATGCATGGAAAGTGCCGAGCAGAAGACCCACCACACAGCGCTGCTGCATAATTAGTAGCTATTAGTCAAGGCAGCGAGTCTATATAAAAGCACTAGTTAAGGGAAAATAGTTATTTAAGCAACAAGCTTTGCCCAAACACAAAACTGAAGAGACTAAAAACAATTAGGACATTGGGGGGGAAATGGTACTATTTAATTTAACACATTCATCAGCCTCTTTCAAGCCAAGTTTATTTCAAGGTTGCCAGAATCTACATCTGTTACATATGAACACCTAGAGGCACACATATCTGTAATTACATATGGACGGTAGTTTTAATTTTTTTCATGAGGGCCTAATTTCTGCCTCCTTTCCATGCTTTAAGTCATATCACCTTGCTGAAAAATTTAGAACCACAGGTCTGATTTCCTATTCGAATCCTTCACACTTTTCCACAGCCTCCAAATCGGACATCACAAAGCCAATGCTCCAAATAAAAAGAAGAGGAGGATAAACAGGAAGTCACTCTGTGCGGCAGCTCCATGGAGGAAGGACGGTATGAGGAAAAACAAACACCAATCTGAGAGGCAGGAGAGTCTTTTCTTAACTTGGTGTTTCTCAAGCTGTGCGACCAAGGCTCTGAAATGTTTTTCAAAGATACTAAGACTGATTTTGTAGGTTTTCAGAAATATACTTCTGTCAAATGATGGGCTAGAACATTAAGACCGTTTTCCTTCTCAGTTTTGGGATATCTTCCCATCTCAGTTCCTTGCCCTAAAACCCTAGTCTTTGGTTACCAGGAAAGACGGGAGATGAATTTTCTCAGCGATAAGGAGACTCACGTTTCATTTATCTGCCAAGTTTTCTCTCCTTTCTGTATATGTTGCTGCTATTAACTGACTCCACGGCTGCCCAATCCCTTCAACAGTGTAAGGTCCAATCAGGAGGCCTCCCTGAGAGTGAGGCTGTGTTCTGAAGCCAGATTCTACAACTTTCAAATCAACGCAATCCTTACTTTCCACTTCCCATGGGTCCCTCCTCAGTTCAGGCTTTGATCCCAGCACCCTTTGGGCAGGCATTTGTAGAAGACCCCAGGATGTGCTGCCCAGACTTATTCCCTCAGCTGCCTGAACGTTCTGAGCTGACAGCTCTCAGCAACCTCTGGGGATTGCCCTCCGTTAAAAAGCTGCCTACCTCACGGTCAAGGTCACTCCACATTCCCAAGGGCAGTCTGCCGCCAACAACGTGTTGATGTATTTGGGAGGGAAGAACAGCCCTCTTGTTCCAAATGGGGACAACTCTCAATTACAGAGCTACCCACGAGGGTAGCTGAAGCCACTGCTGAGCCTGAATTATAGCCCAATTTCTCCTCTGCTCGTCCTGCTTCTTTCTATCCCCTTCAACAGGTGTTGATCCCAGGATGCTCTCTAGTAAACTTCCTGTTTGTTCATTTGTTTCAGGAACCAAATCTGCATCAGCGTTCATGCTGTTCCATAATAGGATTGCTTTCCTAGCCCCTACAGGTGAGTGGATTACTGAGCAGCTCTGGCCAAGGACTTGCAAGAAGTCACAGGAGCTACATAGAGGCCAAGCATTTGGTTGCCAGTACAAAGCCCCGAGGAGCCCTTCACTCTCCATCATGGTGAGTGGCAACGTGTAGGAACATTCTATGAACCTTTAGCCAACATGCAGGAACCATTCTGTGAATGAGAGGCAGTGAGTGAGGAGCAGAGCTCATAGACAACCTATGATTGGACAGTAGTGTGAACCACAAACAAAGTTTTACTTCTCTAAGCTATTAGGATACTGGGGCTGGTTGTTGCCATGGCAAAACCTAGCCTCTCCTGACTTATACACTTGTATCACCACGGCAGCCTCCAGCTTCCCTTCCTTTCCCGCCTCCATGATGTCACCCTCTCCCACATCTGTCAGCCTCATTGCTGCCAGTGATACGTCTAAATCAACCTCTCCCCTGCCCCCAAAGTTGTGCAGAAAAACATCAAAATCTTGAAGTAAAAGATCATTCAAATTCAGATGTTATTCTCAATCAAAATCTGTCTTTGATTCCAACTTGCTCTCCTTTTCTCTCCTCTGCCCCTGCCCTCTCTCCCTATCGGCCTTAGAAAACTGTTTACAATCCCATTGAAGCCATGTTTTCCTACGCCTGACATGCCCTTCTGCCTTTCTTCATCTATCCAACTCCTACTTTTCCCTCAAACCTCAGCTTGAGAATTTCCTCCTCCAGAAAGCCTCCTTGGCTCCCTTCTTTACCCCAGTCTGATTTAGATTCTCTCCACTGTGCACCTAGAGCACCTTGGGCAAGGGCCTCCCACAAAGTTTCATTTCCTTATCTGTCTCCCCTCCCTGACAATACATTTCTTGAGGGCAGGAAAAACGCCTGCCTTGACCTTGTGTTGCTGACACCTTACTAACAGGGATGGATAAGCACTCTGATCATTATTTTAGGTACAAATTAATGAACAAACGAATGAGCAAATCTGTAACTCCAATCATGTTCTACAACAAAGGACCTGGTAAAGGTAAACCAAACATTCATCCTAAATATTTACTTATTAATGTCCTGGTGACCAGGTTTTTGACAGAAAATTCTTTCGTATTCCTTCAAGCCCTATTTTTTTCTATGACTAAAGTCTGGACTTTTCTTCCTCTAGCGTTCTCTCCCCAATACACAGCTTTTTTCGTAGTGTGGGAAGTGTTGAACTTTTTTCTGTAAAGGAGCCGACAGTAAGTATTTTCACTTTTGTGGCCAATATAGTCTTTGTATGAACTACTCAACTGTAAGTAGTTAAGTCACAACTACTCAGTTCTGCCACTGTAATGCAAAAGCAGCCATAGACAACATGTGAATGGATGAGCAGGGCTGTGTGGCAATAAAACTTTATTTAAGAAACAGAATGCTGTGTGCCAATAAAACTTTATTTACAAAAACGAGAGGCAGGACAGTTTTCTCTTCTAGGTTGCAGTTTATCAGCCCCTCTTCTAGTCTGTGTAACTCAGAGTAATGTGGAGAGTGAAGGGTGGGGACAAGGAAAATATACAGGGTTTGAGCTGCACACGGGCCAGTGAATGCTCAATAGTGAACTTGCCTTTTGGGGGAGTTGGTCTTTCCCAGCCAATGTGGTGGGATGCCAAGTTCATGTGTTATCAGTGTCTGGATCATCAAAGTCTTGGATATAGAGAGATTATTTCCTTAGAGACCCTAATGGGTGCAGCCTCTACTTCCTAGAATTTTTGATTGGCTTAAAATGTAGGTCTACTGCATGAATACAAGAACAAATCCAAGGTCCACCCTTAACACGCTGTGCAAAACCATAGTCTCTTTCACTTAACATCCTTGCTGCAAAGATGGGAATGTAGTTTCCAGAGAATATATATCAATTATAAAAAACAATACTAACACCCAGTGCTACTTTATCAAGTACCTTCTACGGCTCTACTGTTAAGCACTGTACTGACTGACCCAAGAGCTAACATTTATTAAGCATCTGCTTCTATCAGACAGGCTGTTTTGTGTTACAGATACTACCTCATGAATTTTCCATCTGGCCCATCATGCAGGTAATACAGCTCTCCCCTTTTACCAAGAAGGTGCAAACAGGGAAAGCATTCGGGTCAAGGTCAAATTTGCTAAACTTTGAGTCTACAGCCTGGCCTGTTCTGCACTGTATGTATGTATGCTCCACGCTCAGTGCCAACTGCCTGCCTCAGGGGAGTGGACCCGGCCTCTTATGCTCCCTTAAATATCTCAAATTCTGTCCAAGTTACCTCCTCCTGGAAGGCAATGACCCCATTCAAGGTTTGCAAGAAATTCTACCTTGGAGGTGTTGGGGATGAGGGGACAACTTAATCCCAAGAAACAAACCAAGGGCTTTGTTAGAACATGTCACACTTAATAAAAAGCAAAGGGTGTTGATCTTTTTTCAACCACATTCTCCCATCATTTTCCACCTCAGTTGTTTGTTAAAGCTAATTAATTGCTATAACAGTGCCCATCCAGGCAAGATATCGGCAGGATAGATATATGGCTGATGAATCAGTTTTTCACATTTAGTCCCAAAGTGAAGGTGAAATGTCCCAGTCTGCTACGTTAACCAAATTCAAGGCTTCACTCATAAAGTAAGTCTTTGTTAAAAGGCAGCCTCAGTGTGGCTTCAGCCTGTTTTTTATTTAGTCCTGTTACTACAGAAATGCCTTATAGCTAGTATCTTCATTATTCATGGTTTTTGGCAAATTAGGTCTTCTGCCTCTCCAATATCCAGACGTAGAGGAAGTGTTCAATTCCAAAGAAATTATGCCTTCCCCGTTGTGCCAGCCAGGCATTAATGTCGTTGCCAGATTTCTTATGAAGAGGTGGGAGATCTTATTTCACGTATAGTGTAGAAATAAACAAACCACGCCCAGGGAACCGTCAGGTATTTCATGTAACGGATATCTCCCGCACCACCCTCATTTCTCTCTGGAATGACTGAGCCCTGGATTCCCTTACAAACAAGACTATTCAGACTAGAAGCAAGACAGATGACACCTTTTTATAATCAAGATGATACAAAACTGAGTTCAAAAAAATATGTTAACCCTGGGGTGTTTCCAGTTCATTTGCCACTAAACTGGACAGTACCACTGAACGTTCCCCTTCATGATTTAGAATTTATAATTATGGGCTAGCAATAAGGGTATGCTAATGATGAGCCCCTACCCTCTTAACTCAAATTATTGCGACAAAATAGTTAGAAATGTATTTGCCATTAATCTTTGTACTTCCCCTGAAAAATAATATTTTATTAGAGAGCTCTAGATTTGAGGTTCTAATAATTCAAGTGCAGTGGGCATTGACGATTACACCCCAGCTGAGCACTGACACCCCCCCCCCCCCCCCCCCCCCCCGTTTGGCATCTGTGTGACTTGCCTGGGACCAGCCTCACTCCCAGCTTCACAAATGGGGCTGCTCCCCATTGGCCTAGGCCAATCAGTGTAATTAGTGTTTCTCAACAGTTTTATTCACTATTATCCTTTTAAGGAGCCTTTTAGATATTTTTTTGTTTGCTAGTCACCCCCTTCCTCTGCAAATTCTAATGCCAATAGTATACTGTATATCTGTTTAGGTATTGTATGTACATCTGTGCTTTATACACAAAAAAGAGTAGGATTTTTGTGCTCCCCTCCCACCTTTAAGAAACAATATTTGCCTCTTGGGAGTCATGTCACTCCCCCTGAGAATGCCTGAATTATAATCCCATTCCCTGTGCCATTCAGTGCATGGCATTGGAGATGGGCACAGACCCTAAGTTAACCTATCAGAGTCCAAACCGGAATTTTTTTTCTTGTTGGTAGCTGGTGGATATGAGAAGTCTTCTTTCTTACTGGATGGGTTGATTTGTGGCTCTAAGCCCTGGAACTGCCACAGCTACCTGCTATCGTGATGGAAGAAACCAGCTGAAGAAAAAGCCAACACCTGAACAAGGCTGGCAGAATTATGGGCAACAAGCATAGAGCTCTGATCAAACTGTACCTGAAGTTCATGCAACTGCTCGACTTCTCAGTTGTGTCAAAAGTGCCTTCTTTTTATTTTATAGGTTAGTTTGATATGGGTTTCTAAAATGACAGAGCAGATAACATTTATTGAATGCTTCCTAAGTTCCAGGCACTGGGCTAAATATCTTGTGTCAATTAATTCTTTTATCAACCTCTGTGATTAGTACTATTACATTTCCCATTTTATGCATGATTAAACTGAAGGAGAGTAAGATTAAGTAACTTACTCATGATCAAATGTAGGCAAAGGCCAGATTTATTCCTGTGTCTCTCTAACATGGAACCTACGGTATTAACCACTTTATTTTACTGCCTTTCAGTTCCGTACAATTTAAATCACTTCTTTCTTTCTCAATATTTAAAAGGCATTAATGAAAATAGTGTTTCCTTTTTTAAAGTTTTTAAAAATTTTATTTATTTATTGAGAGACAGAGAGAGAAAGAGAGAGAGAATCCCAAGCAGGCTCCACACTGTCAGCACAGAGCCCGACCCAGAACTTGAACTCACAAACCATGAGATCGTCACCTGAGCCAAAAGCAGGAGCACGACACTTAACTGACTGAGCTACCCAGATGCCCCGAAAATGGTGTTTCTTTGCTAGCAATTCATTTATATTATGCAATTAAGAAATTGATGGTCCTCCCAAGTTTTAAAATATTCTAAAAATTCTTCTCCCAAAGTGCAGGAAGTCTAAACTTAGAGATCATTTTCTACTTAGGCTCTGTACTCATAAAAATGGCATCATTATTTTAGATGTCCTTTCTTAGTATCATGAGAGAATATTGGCTCAGTCCTCATCCATTTAAAGAAGGGAAAACCTTCATTTTTGCAGGATAGTCCTTCAAGTTGCTGTTCTTTTTAAAAATAATTACGGACAAAACTTGTAAAGAGCCCATGGGGGTCTCAGGATCCTGGAACCTCCATTTTTCATCAGGTCCCTGACAGCAAAGACATTAGCTATAGGTCCCCTGAACCTTGGGGAGAGACGCATAAAGGCTGTCTGGTCGGCTCCAATACTTGTTTTCTCCTTTTAAAAGTTTCTCCAACATTAAAAAGCAAAAACAAAACTCTACTGGGGTCACTTCTCCTACAGACCAACGCAACAATGAATTCCCCAAAGAGAAAAAGGCTCAGAGGCAGACACTTCGGGCTCCCAAATGCTAGGTGATCTGTGGACTGTGGCCAGAACGGATACCGTCACACACAGCTCCACAGCACTCTCAACCCGCCACATGCTGCCCCGTTCTCAGCCTGGCTTTTGAATTCTCACAAAATGCAAAACATCACAGACATGCTATCCAAATTAGGAGTCATGAAATCATGAAGTAAATGTTCTTCACATTTTAACAAGCATGATTCGGACATCAGGGATGACTAGGGGATGCTGATTCTTTACATGCCCACAATTTCACCTCCAGCGCTGGACTTTTAATTTTGCTTGATTGATGGAAGACTACAGCTTGTAAAACCAGAGGCTTGATCCCATATAGGACTCAATACAATGATATAAAAATTAGAGCCACAATGGGAATGGGGTCAGAGTAGGGGGACCCAGGAACTG